>NW_028277125.1:45611893-45763409 GCF_059951505.1 Python bivittatus | reverse complement strand
AACACCACCCTTGCTACATGCATATGGGGAGGGGGGCAGCAAAAGTAGGAGAATAGTAAAAGAGCTGCTACATTTCCAAATTAAATTTGCGATGCCAAGCATCAGATGGGCCCACAGCCAGAGATTAATTCGCCTGATCAAGTTATAAAGAGTGCTGAGGCTGGTAATCAATCTTGGAGCTGTCAGGGAGATAGGCAGTGGTATTAACCTGGCAGGACTTGCTGAAATGCAGGCCTCTTTAATTCTCCTCTCACTGACGAACTCCCCCCTACTCCTTATCTAGTTGTGTTGGTGGTGTCAAGGTGGGGAGGGTTTGATGAGCTGCTTTTTATATGCTCTGTCCAGTTCAGTGTTATCTGATTACTCTTCCTTGGTGACAGTTTTGCCCTGGAGATGGGGCATGCGTGTCCGTGGGGAGGCAGGGATGCATCCCAGGTCTTACTATTTCTTTTCTGCCCCCCATGCCCAGCAGACTGCCTATCCATAGCCATTTCATGTTGATTGGCCATGTCACCATTTAATTCTCAAACTTGGGTGATGAAAGAATAGCTATTGAAGGACTCTTTTCTGCTGATCTAATGTATGCTTATAGGTGGAATGTGGCACCTGATTTGTGATTATAGATACAGAACAGGATAGCCCAGGTTGATTCGTCTGGTACAAATATAAGATGGATCCAGAGACAGGGGTTTATTGCCAAGGCCTGGGAATGGATTGTTCTAGTGATACAAAGGTTAATGAGGAATTAGAAATAATTAATGGGGTGTGTGGTGCTGACTCAGACAAAGGTATTGAATTGGTGGGACCTATGGGACTGAGCATCAGTGAGAACCGCTATCCATATATCTATTCATAGCTAAGGCTATAAATATCATAGATTCTATAGACTGTAGATTCTCTGTCCCACTCATCATCCTGCATCTTCCTCTGCCATTCCTATCCTTCTCCATACCTTTTGCTTCTTATTCAGACTTCATACTGGGATTTTATTAGGGCAAAGCTACAGGTTGCATTGAATGTTATATAATTTTCTTCTTTTTTTTTAATCCTAATTAAAAGTACTGTAGATAGAAATGAAGTAAGAATTTTAGCATGTTCTCCTTCAGCCAGTTTCTATTTCAAAATTGACCCAACTTGCTTTTTTTGCTGCAGGTAATCCTTTAATACAGTGACAACCTGTGGCCCATTGATCACATAACCCCCTCACATTCCTTTTATGATTTATTTACTTTGTTACTTTATTTGTATGCCCCATTCCCAAAGTCCCTTGGGCAGCTAACAGTGAAGATCAGCATAAAATAAAAAGCAACCCTCTCAAAAATAATAAATCCACTTTTAATATAAACAAAATTGACACCAAAATAATAAACAGAAAATATACAAAGTCATGAGCCTGCCAAATTCTAACCTTCGCTCCCCAAATGCCTTCCTCTTGCATTAGATGGAGTAATCAAGTCTTAACTGCCCTCCTGAAACCTAGGAGGGAAGAAGCAGATTGGCTCTCCATGGGGAGGGAATTCCAAAGTATGGGTGTGGTGACTGAAAATGCCCACTTCTGAGGTCCCATCAGATGACAATATAGACAGGACCTGGAGGGAGCTGACCCTGTTCAATCTGATCAGGAAAACGAATATGCGAGAAGATGATCTCTCTGATAAGCCAGTCCAGAACTATGTGAGGTCTTAAAGGAGACAACCAGCACTTTGAATCATATTCAGAAGCCAACTGGCAACCAGTGCAGCTCCCACTGGGGTTACCTGATATATTTGGATATACCCATCCCTGCTTGGGCCACCTAATTTTGCACTAGCTGTAGCTTCCGAGGGAAGCTGCCTGTAGTGATGATTCCAAGGGCAACTGTATATAGTGGTCATCCCCATACCACTCCCAGATTGGAGTACTGAAATTTTTAGTGGCAGAATCTGCCCCTTTTATATATATAAATGTAGGGGGCAGAATGAGTGAAGGAGCTAAAGGGAGAAAAATCACCTTGTAAAGGATCTAAGGAGCAGAAAGGATTCAAAAACAATCAGCAAAGAAAAAGTCAAACATCTACTGCAAGTTGGGACACAGATACATGAAGTAGTTCCAGACAAGATGTGTATTATGCAGTCACTTTGCCTTTTAATGGTTAGTGTCCTTTGCATTTCTGCTATAGTTACAACAGTTAAAGGGGAAATGGACAAGTGAATTGCAATGGCCCAGTGGTTACTGAGAGCAATAGGGCTCTCAGTGTAGGCAATCCCCAGAAGCTCCAGATACTTACAGCTAATTATAAATGGGGTGTGGAAAACAAATGTGACAATCCAACATTCTGTTATTGAAACATTTGTCCAGCTGGTATTTTTGATTAGGGCTTAAATAACAAGGTGAAGGTCAGTAGTATTTTTGTTTTTAGTCCCCATGAAAGTTTCTTGTTTCGAAATCATAGCTTTATTCCCTTCCACCTTGTACCTTTTTTCCCTAAAAACCATAAAAATGGATAGTCAAATTCCAGTACAAAACACTCCTAAAAATTGGTAGGTTTGCTGCTAAATTTCAGTAGTAGGATTTGTAACTCCTGTTGGGGGCTGGTTGCCTATCTACAGGTTGCCTATCTTCCTTCTACAGAGAAGATGGATTCACAGTTATTGGCATACCTTATTAGTCAAAGCTTCAGGAAAACTCATTCCAATCTTCTAAGGGAACTGTGTGTGTGACATCAAAGGATAATCCCAGCATTTTTCTCCCATGGTAGCAATTAGGTGCTCTGGGAAATCCCCAAAGAGAAAATAGCAAGCTTCACATTCATGTTATCCCACAGTTCATATCCATACTGCCTCCAGTATTGGAGTTCATATATAGATGTCATACCTTGTAGCCTGGTTAGCCTTATCCTCCATCAGTATTTCTAATTCCATTTTAAACATTATTAAGTTGATGGCCATCAACATATTTTATAATAGCAGTGTCCATAGTTTAATTAGATGCTACATGAAAGGGAAATTCCTTTTATCTATCCTGAATTTTGCATCATTCAACATTTTTGAAAGACTTTTTATTCTAGGAGCCTGAAGGACAGGGTGGGAAAATCTCCCTATCAATTTTTTTCTACATCATGCATAATTTTATACAGCTGTGTAATATCCTCCCTCCCCCACCACCAACTCACATTTTTGAAAACTAGAACTCAAAGTGCTGTAATGTTTCCTCATTGGGGATTTATATTGATTGAGTGCATTTTTGCAAAAATGGCTATATGTAAGAGGGTATTTCTGCATACTTCATTGTATGAAAGGGTTGATTATATCAGGAGTAACATAAAAGTCAGTGAATTCAGTGGGAATGGGTTACTTAAGAAGTGTGGTAAAACAAGAAGAGAGAGGGTAAAAAATGAATAGGTGCTGAATGAATGCGGACTGAATGTAAAAGTGAGTAACCAGCACTAAAGAAGTAGTACAGTATAGTTAGTGTTTGGTCATATAAAGAGAAAGAATGAAGATCAACTCACAAAACAATATATGAAGGTAGAATGAAGGGGTCAGGATGAAAGGATAGACTGAGAAAATTTGGTTGGATGAAATTGGTGAGATTCTCAGAAAAATGAATGATGAGAAGTTTAAAGAGCAAGTCAGTATATGAATGGGTATATATCATGGTGGAAGCACGAATGGCTTGGAAGAATAGAATAGAATGGAGAGGTATGAGTATAAATTCCCCTTCATGGATCACTGCCTTGTTGTGGCGAAGGGGCTTGCGTAACTCAGTGAAGCCATGAGCTATACCATGCAGGGCCACCCAAGACGGACAGGTCATGACAGAGAGTTCTGACAAAATGTGGTCCACTGGAGAAGGAAATGGCAACCCACTCCAGTATCCTTGCCAAGAAAACCCCATGGACAATGTTAAAAGGCTAAAAGATATGATGCCGGAAGATGAGCCCCTCAGGTCGGAAGGTGTCCAATATGCTACTGGGGAAGAGCAGAGGGCAATTCCAAGTAGCTCCAGAAAGAGTGAAGCGGCTGGGCCAAAGCCGAAAGGACGTTCAGCTGTGGATGTATCTGGAAGTGAAAAGAAGATTCGATGCTGTAAAGAACAATATTGTACAGGTACCTGGAATGTAAGATCTATGAACCAAGGCAAGCTGGATGTGGTCAAACATGAGATGACAAGATTGAACGTCAACATCTTGGGACTCAGCGAATTGAAATGGACGGGAATGGGTGAATTTAATTCAGGTGACCATTATATCTACTACTGTGGCCAAGAAACCCTTAGAAGAAATGGAGTTGCACTCATAGTCAATAAGAGAGTGGGAAAGGCAGTAATGGGGTACAACCTCAGAAACGACAGAATGATCTCAGTGCGTATCCAAGGCAAACCATTCAACATCACAGTAATCCAAGTCTATGCCCCAACCACTGATGCCGAAGAACCTGAAGTTGACCGGTTCTATGAAGACCTACATCACCTTCTAGAACTAGCACCAAAAAAAGATGTCCTTTTCATCATAGGGGATTGGAATGCTAAAGTAGGAAGTCAAGGAGTAATCGGAATAACAGGCAAGTTTGGCCTTGGAGTACAAAATGAAGCAGGGCAAAGGCTAATAGAGTTCTGTCAAGAGAACAAGCTAGTCATAGCAAACACTCTTTTCCAACAACACAAGAGACGACTCTACACATGGACATCACCAGATGGTTAATACCGAAACCAGATTGATTACATACTTTGCAGCCAAAGATGGAGAAGCTCTATACAGACAGCAAAAACAAGACCAGGAGCTGACTGTGGCTCAGATCATGAGCTTCTTACTGCAAAATTTAGGCTTAAATTGAAGAATGTAGGGAAAACCACTAGACCACTCAGGTATGACTTAGATCACATTCCTTGTGAGTACACAGTGAAGGTGATGAATAGATTTAGAGGATTAGATTTGGTAGACAGAGTGCCTGAAGAACTATGGACGGAGGTCTGTAACATTGTACAGGAGGCAGCAACTAAAACCATCCCAAGGAAAAAGAAATGCAAGAAAGCAAAATGGCTGTCTGATGAGGCTTTACAAATAGCTGTGGAAAGAAGGAATGTGAAAAGCAAGGGTGAAAGGGAAAGATATAAGCAACTGAATGCAGATTTCCAGAGAATAGCAAGGAGAGATAAGAAGGCCTTCTTAAATGAACAATGCAAAGAAACTGAGGAAAACAATAGAATGGAGAAGACTAGAGATTTCTTCAAGAAAATTGGAGATATCAAAGGAACGTTTAGTGCAAAGATGGGCATGATAAAGGACAAAAAAGGCAGGGACCTAACAGAAGCAGAAGAGATTAAGAAGAGGTGGCAAGAAAACACAGTATACAAGAAAGATCTTAATGTCCCTGATGTCCATGCTGGTGTGGTCACTGACCTTGAGCCAGACATCCTAGAGAGTGAAGTCAAGTGGGCCTTAGGAACCATTGCTAACAACAAAGCTAGTGGAGATGACAGTATTCCAGCTGAGTTATTTAAAATACTAAAAGATGATGCTGTTAAAGTGCTGCACTCAATATGCCAGCAAGTTTGGAAAACGCAACAGTGGCCACGGGATTGGAAAAGGTCAATTTACGTTCCAATTCCAAAGAAGGGCAATGCCAAAGAATGCTCAAACTATCGCACAATTGCACTCATTTCACATGCTAGCAAGGTTATGCTCAAAATCCTACAAGCTAGGCTTCAGCAGTACGTGAACTGAGAACTACTGGATGTACAAGCTGGGTTTCGAAGAGGCAGAGGAACTAGAGATCAAATTGCCAACATTCGGTGGATCATGGAGAAAGCACGAGAATTCCAGAAAAACATCTACTTCTGCTTCATTGACTATGCAAAAGCCTTTGATTGTGTGGATCACAACAAACTGTGGCAAATTCTTAAAGAGATGGGGGTACCAGACCATCTTACCTGTCTCCTGAGAAATCTGTATGCGGGCCAAGAAGCAACAGTTAGAACCGGTCACGGAACAACTGATTGGTTCAAAATAGGGAAAGGAGTACAACAAGGCTGTATACTGTCACCCTGCTTATTTAACCTATATGCAGAGTACATCATGAGAAATGCAAGGCTGGAAGAATCACAAGCCGGAATTAAGATTGCAGGGAGAATCATCAATAACCTCAGATATGCAGACGATACCACCCTAATGGCAGAAAGTGAAGAAGAACTAAAGAGCCTCTTGATGAGGGTGACAGAGGAGAGTGCAAAAGCTGGCTTGAAACTCAACATTAAAAAAACTAAGATCATGGCATCTGGACCCATCAATTCCTGGCAAAAAGAAGGGGTAGAAATGGAAGCAGTAACAGACTTCATTTATTTGGGCTCCAAGATCACCGCAGACGGAGACTGCAGCCATGAAATTAAAAGACGCTTGCTCCTTGGGAGGAAAGCTATGGCAAACCTAGATAGCATATTAAAAAGCAGAGACGTCACCTTGCTGACAAAGATCCGCATAGTCAAAGCTATGGTTTTTCCGGTAGTAATGTATGGCTGTGAGAGCTGGACCATAAAGAAGGCTGAGCACCGAAGAATTGATGCCTTTGAACTGTGGTGCTGGAGAAGACTCTAAGAGTCCCCTGGACTGCTAGAAGATCAAACCAGTCAATCCTAAAGGAAATCAACCCTGATTGCTCATTGGAAGGATTGATAATGAAGCTCAAGCTCAGATACTTTGGTCACCTAATGCAAAGAGAGGACTCTTTGGAAAAGACCCTGATGCTGGGAAAGATTGAAGGCAAAAGGAGAAGAGGACGGCAGAGGGTGAGATGGTTAGATAGCATCACTGAAGCAATGAGCATGAAACTGAGCAAACTCAGGGAGGCAGTGAAGGACAGGAAGGCCTGGCGCAATATGGTTCATGGGGTCACAAAGAGTCGGACACGACTTAACGACTGAACAACAACATGAGTATAAATTCAATTTAGTTAGATTTTCTTTCCTTTTCTTTCTTCTGCCTTCAGTTTATTTTGCTTACTACTTCTTATTCTTTTTCTGTGCTTGAATAACATTCATTACCCTGAAAGGGGATAGCATGATATCTCTATATACAATATGTATGTGACTAGAACTCTACATCATTCTCAAAGTAGAGTCTTGTATTTGTAGAAAAGCAATACTACATTGTTACTTTTATTTTCAGATCTCTTCTGAGTGATCACAGCCATGGAGTTCTTCTTGCAGCAGCTATACAGAAGTTGATTTTTCATTAAGCTGTACATGATAACTTTAGTATCTCTTCTGGTTAATCATGGCTAATTCAGATTTTATCAAAGTACATGCACTATTTGGAGTTTTTACTCCATTGTGCTTCTCTTTGCACTTCCTTACTTTGAAGTGCATTGGCCATTTTAATGTCCTTTTCATCAGGATGAACAAAAAATTTTGGATGTTCCAGAATTTGCTCTTAGCGCAGCGAACTCCAGAGATCAGAACATATGTTAGGCTATGGAAAAAGAAAATATGGGAGAAAAGGCAAGAAAGAGAATGCTGCAAGGTGATGGGTACAGATTGAATCACACAAGAAAATATAGAAAGCATTGTGGAAAAGGAGATAAATATTGTATTGATATTAAAACAGTCTTGCTGGTTTTACTGAAATTGTGTTAATAGATAGATGCTGTAGATTAATTTAACTGTTGCTGCTATTCTTTTATTAGTATTGGACACTCCCTTGGAAGACTCTGTGCCTGGAAACAGCCTATAAATATATTAATTAAATGAACAACTCCCTATGGCAAGGGGCAGGGTTGGCAGAACTAATAGGTGGGCCCAGGCATATCCTGCAAATATGGTGAGTTGACTTGGACCATCGGGGCCTAAGTTCTGTTCAAACCCTGAATGCAATGCCTGAGACCATCCAATGTTGCTACTTTGGATGCTCCAGGCACTCTACTATGTGAAACCTATTGTGATGTCTGCCCTTTCCACCAACACAAATACTGATACTTTGGCTCACCCCCACTTGCAGCTATCAGCAACTGCAGTAGCATTATTGTCAGGGTTCCAAAAGTCAAAAGGAATACTTACAGTAGGGAAAGGGTATAGGCGCAAAGATGATATAATCAGCAGTATTTTGTGGTATGCATTGTAGCCTGTAGAAGCTGGTGGATCTAATGCTACCCCTTGATGTTCATAATCAGTGAAAATGTACCTTACTTTAGGTACCTTTAGGTATCTTATCTCCTACTTTAGAATTTCTTGCCTAGAAGTCAAATCCTTGATGAGATGATGTTCACAGACCCCAGAAAGGACATAAACAACAAACCGTATTATCACCTAGCACTTCATATATGAAGCATTTTATATTTGATTTAATAATTGCTACCTTCAAAAATAAGGCAGCTCATTGCTCCTTTGCAGCCTAACAAGGGAGAAGCATTATGAAAACAATTAGAATTTGGGAAGGGGAAAATGTATTACAACATGTACATAATCAACCTTTAAAGAGGGGTCAGGTTACATCTCTGTGTAATCTATTAACTATCACTAGAGGGAGCTTGAGAGCTTTAACTATTCGGATACTTTTTTTTTAAGGGCAGAAATGGGCAGCATGTAAACACACCCACCACCAAACCAGATATTAATCTGGAGTGACCATACTAATTTGTAATCACAATATTCCAGAGCGTGCTCTGAAAAAGAATAGAGTTTTGCTATTCTTTGACCATCTTGATGGTACTGATGACAGGGTAGTTGAATGTGTCTGGACTCACTGCTCTAAACCTTGAGTAAATGCTTAAAGACCGTAAGGAAATTATTTAAATTTACCTAGGTCTAATGTAAATGAATTCATATATTTTGAATCTCAGTCCTGGTCATATTATTATAAAGATATTTTAATGACTCCACCAAGGTAAGTTCCAGCCAATTAATACAGGAGACATTCACTGCTTTCTCCATTCATTAAGTTCCATCTTTGATTAATGACTGAAATTCTTTGTAACTACTCTGTAGCTCATCAAACACCTGTTTTTCCAAACTTGCACAGCATTGTACAGAAACTCCTCTGTTTTCCAAAGCCAAGGGCTGCTGATGTGAAATTTTTAGGCAAGGAATGGAGTGCCAAATGTGTAGTGCTTGGATATGCTCCAGTGTATTTTGGAACAGGCTTCTGCCAGCACATTTGCTAATTTCTAGCCTACTCTCCACCATAGGTAGCTGTCATTTATCTTAGAGATACCTTCAACTGAGTATCTGCAGCAGCATGTTCTATGAATCTTCACCCTTTTTACTGTCAGAGGGTGTCTATTTTTACTGTGTTAGGTACAGTAAGATTATTTGAGAGGAAGATGCTAACTGATGCAATATAAAAGTTATGTAGCTTATTAAGGACAGTAAATAGTAGAAATGTTGGGAGATGTAATTGTTCCCAGATTATTTCACACATCAGACGAAGTAGACTTTTGCTTGTCAAAGCTCATTATATTTTATTTGTAATTTACATAAAGACATATCAAATCTCTGGATGCTAATGGATGAACTTGGATTATCATGATCCTAAACAATTTTTGACAATGGCATTAAAGTATTTCAGTGTTGTCATCACTGCAGTTACTTGTGAGCATGAATTATCTTATCCTTTGCTCTTGTTCAGTTGCTTTTGTCTCTTTATGACCCCTTAGACATCTTTTTGCCAGGATTGTCTATCAGGAATTGCTTCTTTGAGTTCTTGTAAGCTCACTTTATTTATTTATTTATTTAATTTATTTATTTATTTATTTATTTATTTATTTATTTATTTAAATGTATTGGCCACCCAATTCCAGTGAACTTTTGTCATCAGTTATAGTATTTAAGTACCTGGTCTTTTGTCAGCCTCTTTTTCAATTGCCTTACCTTTTCCCAAGCTTAGCTTCATTATCAGATGTTCCAGTGAGCAGTCTGGTTATACTTCATCTGGAATTGAATGTTTTGTTCTTCTTGTGGTCTGAGGTATTACCAAGTTCTCCAGCACCACAATTCAAAGGCATCAATTTTTACTCATTCAGCCTTTCTGATGATTCAGCTTTCACAGCCATAGGTTACAAGTGGGAAAACCATGGCCTTGACAAGCCATATATTTGTGATTAGTGTGATCTCTCTGCACTTCAATGTCTAGATTTGTCATGGTCTTTCTCCCAAATAGCAGACAGCTCTTTATGTCAAGTTATAGCATTAATGTACATGTCATCTCTTGTCCTTATAATTTTTATTGAAAGTTTTTACATAATTAAAAGATAAACAAGAACTAATCTATAAAAGAAAAGTAGAAAAAGGAAAAAGAAAAAGTGCTAGAAAAAAAGAAAGAGAAAAAAGGGGGGAAAAGTTAAAGCAGCAGCTTCCGATCTTCTTTACAGCAGTTACAAACAAACTTTTATTATTTCTCCCCCTTTAAAACATTACAACTACAACTACTGTCTCACCTCTATTATATCAACCTGTCCCACCTGGTCAAGCAGAGAAGATATGCTGTGGACCCTGTCGATGAAAGAATGACTGGCGGGGCCCAGAAGGAGGGCCTTCTCTGCCATGGCCCCCGCCCTATGGAATACCCTCCCCCCAGAGGTGAGGCAGGCCCCTACTCTCTTGACCTTCCAGAAAGCAGTCAAGACCTGGCTCTGCCAACTTGCATGGGGCGAGAAAAGGGGCAACCAACCCTGGGGTTGGCTAGCACCTTGAAGATGCTCCCGTATGTTGCTATCTTTTTGATCACCAGACCTTGGAAGATATTATTTATGTATGTATTTTTATACTATTTTTATTGTATTTTAATTAATATTTATTTGTTGTTTTTATTGTAAACCGCCCAGAGTTACTTCCTCGTGAGGTGGGCGGTGACCAAATTTGAAATATAAATAAATAAATAAAATTATATAGTTCCCTTCTTCCCATATTCAACCTCTTTTAACCAGCAAACCCAGAAATCACCAGTTCATTTTTATCCATTTTCAGCAAAATCCATAAAAGATTTCCCATCTTTTATAAAAGTACTTATTGTTTTGTCCTTAATCAAACAGGTCTATTTTGCCATCTCTGCAAGTTCTGCCATCTTCACAATCCATTCCGCCATTGTGGGTATTTCTGTATTTTTCCGTCTTCGTGCATATAGTAGCTTTGCTGCAGTTATATGTCCTCTTGTCAATACTTGCACGTGTGCATCTTCCTTAGGATGGACCTTCTAGGTCAGTAGCACCTTCCCTCCTTGGCAGCTTCTGTGAAAAGGACTGCACACGGGTGATTGGAAAAACTTGGAAAGCTGCCGCTGGTCAAAGTGGAGAATGCTAAGCCAAATATATAAAATAAGTTACCTGATTTTATGTATTTTACAAAATGCCAAATTTTGAAACGAAAACTTTAAGCAAATAGGAAAGTCTTTTTAAGATTCATTGTGGAATGTGTAATATTTCTGTGGATCTTGCTGATCTATAAATCTAAATGTATGAATAAAAAAAACACACCCCTCTTAAATGACTTTCCTTTTTCTGCATTTATTGAGATCACTTTTATTATGTTTTCCTGTGAGAAATACTGATCATGTAGCATAATACCTGGCATGGCAATTATCTATGAACCTTAATATTTTAATGGGCATGGCTTTCTGTTCCACCTAGCTTTCAAAAATTATTTAGGATTCTTGCAATTATAAAAAATAGAAAGCTGGGCAAAAAAAAAATATATATATAGCATCAGTCCATTAAAATTCTGCTTTCAGTAACATTTTTTCTGCTCCTTTCTATTTAGACTTTTGTTTTTGCAGAACACAAAATCAGCCATTTGTTTCTACAGCATAGAAAATAATCTACTGGTCTTCTCGCTGCTTATCCGTGCAGATATGATCTGAAAAAAGTTACTCCTTATGATGTACCTGAAATTCAATCATGCCAATTACAAATATGAACTTGACTTATTTAGCTTTTGTTAAACATTTCCCCAGAAGGTTCTAATGGCCCTTATAGGTGTCAGCTCAATTGCAGGGCAAATGGACCTTTGGTATACATGACTCACAAGTAATCTCTCCGCTAAAGGAAAAAATGCTCAGTAAACATAATTGTGGGAGGAAGAGGGAAAAGCTACATTCCTAGGTCAGGGGTTAATGCTGATAGAACTACTAGTACAAGCAACTAAGAAAACAAGGATTTCAGCTGCTGATAAATGAAACCACTGGGGAGCTGATTCGCAGCAAGACAGGAGAAAGGGAGTCCCAGGGAGAGAGTGGCTGAGCAAACACAATGATCTGTCCAGCTTGGGCGGTTCACTAAATGTCTGAATGAAAGCTAGGCCAGATCAGCTTACAAAGTTGTGAGTGGCAGTGGGTTACCAATACCAGCGAAGATCCTCTGTAAACCAGACGAAAGTTCTGGGCCTTTAAAAAGGCTGGTTAACAAGCAAGATTTGAACAGCTACAATTGTTAGCCTAGGCATTGTACATAAACCACCTGATTCTCTGCCGATCATTAAGGCAAAGGCATTTTTATGTAGATGGGCTTTTAATTTATAAGGTATTGTGTCTATATGTTTTAATATTAATTCCAGATTTTATTTTAAAGCTGTTTTAATACAGACATGTTTTAATACTGATTTTGGACTTTAGCTAATAATTATTTTAAAGTTATTATTCCTTGTGAGCACCTTCAGAATAGATAATGTTCATCTGCCTCCTAAACTGTATTAGTTTAAGAAAGCCATCCCATTTCAAAGGTAGATTATTTGGGGAGAAGATCTCATCTTCCTTTCAAATTAATATAGTAAGTTATCAGATTTAAAAAAAAAGGAAAAACTCTATTAACCAAACATTGAAAATAAAAATGAGTAATGAAGAACTGACAAAAACTACAGAAATATTTTTTTAAATGCATAGTTTGGGAATATATATGCATATATTTGTAATCTTAAGGATTTATAAGATTATTATAATTTGCTTCAAAGCTGAAACTACAAGCAATAGGAGCTGTATATACAGTATGCCTCATTCTTGAAGAGCTAATATCTGAAGAGGTTGTAGAAAATTATTCTAGTTTCACATCAGATGATCTTTCTCACACTGAAATGCTGGAAACAGCCCCCCCCCCCCAAATTTGGCTCGTTGCCTTTCCCTTCTTGTACCTATTCTCCATTCAAAGGCAGATATCTGAAATACAGAGCAACTTCTGGTGCAGCTTTAAGGCCTACAGTCCTGATTTCTTTTCACACTGATACAACAAAGCTAGAAAACATGGTGGAATTGTACAGCTTGCTCCCAAGATCCCTCTGCATTTGGCTTTCAGTTTTGTGTATTCAGTGCAAAGATCTGAAAATGACTCTGTAACCTCAGTCTTTTTAAAAATTATTATTTTTAAAATTATGAAATTTGAAAAAGTCTATATTACCAAAAAAAGAGGCTACATGGTGTTTATACAGTGAAAAACCCTAAATAAAGTGATTAAAACAAACTAAAGATAACCAACCCCCCCCCAATTAACAGAAAAAAGTTCCATAGAACATGTACCTGTATAAAATCTATCCAACCGTTAAACTTCTCAATAAATTTAGATCATTTAGCAATATACTGTACCATCTTCTCATTTTTAGAACACAGACACTTTCAAAAAATAGATAACAAGCTCATATCCTGGATCTATTCCTTGAAATCAGGAGAGTAACTTTCTTTTCAATTATGTAAAATTATCGTTGTCGCTATATCTCAGGCTCAATAGAGATGACAATAAAGCTCTTCACGAGATGATAAATTCCATGTTTTAGGTATATAAGCATCACATTGAGATTCTTAATTATATTTCTTCCCAAAATTATGTTAACATATGTAGTAACTTGAAGCCAAAGCAAAGCTGTAATAAAACAGAACCAAATCATATGAATTTAAAAAATCCTTCAAATTTCTTGCATTGCTAACATAACATAACCTAACATCCATCCCTTTTTAAACATTATTTGAGGGATCCATTAGGCACTAAGTAATATTTTCTGATGAATTAATGTCATTTTTAAATCATAGAAAGTGTATTTCACATTTTTTAACATTGGACCCATTGATTTTCCAAAATTGGATATTCCAATTTTCCTATCCACAGTTCAAATATGTTACTAATAGTAATTTTTATAATTACCTTAGTAATACCTTATATAATTGTATTGTTGGTTTCTGTTCAAGTACTTAAAGAAGCTAAAATTGCAAATACTTCAAAGACTGCTAAAGCATCCGAGACTGTTAACCACAATCTTGCAGAGCTCCAAAGTCAAGAACCCTTGCTGATCAGGAGGTCTATAAGAACGTTCAGTTCAATATGCTTGTAACCCATTTCACATCTTTGCATCCTCATGATAAAGCAGTAGGATGTATGGGGGTAAAGGAGGGCAAGTCTTTTGTGCATGCCTATATCTCTCTAACCAGGAACAAAATTTACATGGGCCCTTAGAATCTTGCATAGTGAGGCTTCCAAAAGCCTATGACACCATCACATATCCTTCAGGTAGAAGGATGCAAATGAGAAGGAGACATTCCCCAGGCATTCTGTGTGTCCTTTATATGATCTTTTTTAAAGCCATAGCATTATACATTTGATGGCTGGTGTGGGTCTTCCGGGCTGTGTGGCCGTGTTCTTGAAGTTTTGTTTCCTAACGTTTCGCCAGCACCTGTGGCCGGCATCTTCAGAGTGCAGGAGCACAGATAGGAGCCCGAGCACAGAGAGAACTGCTCCTGTCTGTGCTCCTGCACTCTGAAGATGCCGGTCACAGGTGCTGGCGAAACGTTAGGAAACAAAACTTCCAGAACACGGCCACACAGCCCGGAAGACCCACACCAGCCATAGTATGCCTGCCGTGAAAGCCTTCGACAATACATTATACATTTGTTGTTTCATATTCCTGTGATCCTAGGATGGTGATAAAATTAGGGGGCAGCATTGCCTGAGTTTAGTTTCTTGGATAAGAAAGAATTGGAAATATGTAATGAAATCAGATAATACTTCATTCAACAGACTTTATTTTTTAACTATAACAACAAATTCTAAATACCTAAATGCCTGCTGGCCAATGAATCCATTACATTTTGAGCTGATGCTCTTTCCTTAAGTCAGATCCATGTGAATGTATTATCTTTTACCTATTTCCAAATTCATAATCCATTATACACTTGTCTTGCTTACTACCATTGAGAAGGAATTTGGTATGAATTTCTCATATGAGAAACACACAAGCAAACATATAGGAAATATTATAGTATGTCAATACCAAAATGGGAGGACATGAAAGAAACGAAGGGAAGGGAAGGGAAGGGAAGGGAAGGGAAGGGAAGGGAAGGGAAGGGAAGGGAAGGGAAGGGAAGGGAAGGGAAGGGAAGGGAAGGGAAGGGAAGGGAAGGGAAGGGAAGGGAAGACTTCAAGCTTACCAGCTGCTATGGATGCTAACACTAAAGTCTCCTGCCTGGAAAAAGCTGAACAGAAGCCTCAAAATGTAACAAGCTGCCAATCATTTGGACCATGTATCTGGCAAAACATGAGGACAGGGTGCAATCCTGCAAGGACCTAAAAGGCTTTGCTATGGAATTAAAAGTGATTTCCGAATAGAGGAGTCAGTGCCCGGACAGGCACCACTTAATACATTCCAGGGCTTTAGCTAACCAAACTCGTACCAATCCTCCATCCCATTCACCCATATAATCTGCGTCTAGCTTGCATTAGCATAGAAACCCCCAATGTTTGAGCAGCTCCTCTCAGACTAATGAAAACTGTGTACTCTGCAAGGAAAAGCTTGCAGGGAAAGGGTTAATGTGTTTTGATATTGGCAGGATAATAAGGTTTCTTAATGGGGTTTTGAAGGAGATGTCTTGAATAAACAAAGCAACCAGAGAATTAAGGGGATGAGTAACTGCCTTGCTGTCTACAGCTCCTAATCCTTTCTTGATCTGTCATGTGAGCCTGAGGTTATACTATCAGAACAAAATAGAGACATGCAATACATTTATGAACTGAGCAGTTACTACAGATGCATAGCAAACTGTACTGGCTGTTTTATAAAGGTAGAACATTTTTGTAATGTGAGCATTCAGGCTCTAATTTTTACCAGAGAAATAGCTGACCTGACAGTAACGCCTAGAATTACCAAAAGAAGCGTCCATTAGCATTGTCTAGCCCTATCCCCGGGCATTGTTGCACGGCAGGAGTAAGAAAACAGAACACTAGAAGCAGTTTGAAGTGGTTGGGAAGGAAAGCATTAAAGAATTACATTCTTTTCCTATTGACATATATTTTGAGTTATCTCATAACACTGAAGATATTATACCTGATGGGTTTGCTTTTTATATCTGCTGCACAGTGCTTTACCTAAGGATTCACAACCTTCTCTTTCATTTTCACTCTTCCAGCCATCATCAAAGATATCTCAATAGTGCAATTAGGAGCATTTAGAAGAAAGTTCATACCTTTACACCACCATATACTGTTCAGATGTTCCAGACTCCAATTCACAGTCTTTTGCTGAAGCTAGGATTTCTAGGAATTTAATCAAAATGTAAAGGGCATCAGGTGCTCCCTTATTAGGCAATTCAATGTCAGTTCATGCCTATCTGAAATAGGAATATCCAGCTCATACTTTGATTTCTTAACTATTGCTCTACATCATCTGCACATTGATGCCTAACAACACATTCCTATGTATTTTAACCATTTGCTGATTATCCGTCAGAGCTCCTAGAAACTAGTTCCTAAAAAGTGGAATTTTATCTCTTTGTATCTGTGTTCTAGGAGGACAGACTTCAATTTGGACTATAATTTTCAATTCCAGCCTACTACATTTGTAGTCAATTTTGGGTCTTTAATTGCTTGATTTTATACATGGTATTTCCTGTCTTGCAATGGACCCTGATAGACAGCTGAACTGTCTGGTAGATAAAAGCATAGAATATTTGTTGGTTTATCTTTCTTTAAAAAAATAAGGCTTAAGTGGACTTGCTTAATTGCCAAAATAACATGTAAAGTATAAAAAAAGAGGAGGGAAATATGTTGTGAAATCATGTGTTATGGGATATGTTACAAAAGCAAGGGTATAGCTGAAAAAAAGCAAGGGTATAGCTCTTGGTTACAGGCTTCAGTGCTGTAAAGCCAACACTAGTCTAATTTGTCCCAAGTTTGTTCATAGGCTGGTTTATTGCCCTTTTCCTTTCCCATTCATTTTTTGAAATATTTCTGTATAAAAAGATATTAGTCTTGTGTATTTGTACTAATGTTCCTTCTCAATATTTTGAGTAGTTATTTTTTGGTGGTGTGGTCTGAGAAAATTATGTTCATTAAATATTAATATAATAAACACATTAATAATTTTAGGACTGGAAAACCACAGTAGCTTTTGTTTTATATATAACTAATAATATCATGATATGTTTACTCCTGACTACATTCTGGTGTTAAGAAGACCATGTACTGTAAACTTATTTTTAAATAGCAGTTTACTATTCAATTTCATTTCTGAATTTAAAGTAAGATTTGGAAAAGAGTGAATATGTTTAATTGAAAGGCACAGGAAAGAACCCAACAATTATTTGCAAGACTTTAAATTTATGAATAGCAGGAAATTAAATTTGAAAGCAAAATCTCTTCATTTCTGAAGAGATGAAGCCTGAACAGTTTCTGAGAAATAGGTACAATGGAACAAACTGCTTTAGAACTACTTGCGAATGCACTCTGTTGTTTGGTGTCTAAAAAAGTCCACAAAAATTATTGCGGGGGGGAGGGGGAGAGAGAGAGAGACTTTTATAGGCTTTTCCCATCAAAGCTGATTTTGGGTACAAACAAAGCAAGCAAGTCACAAATACGCTGTGGCAAATAGGGGCTCCAAAATATTTGCTTTTTAAAATATTACCGCTCACTTATGAAATCATTCCCAAAAAGCAGATGATTTTATCAGATCCAACATCTCTCTCTTCAAAATATGGTTGGAGAACCCCTGGTGAACTGTTCCCTGAGATTGGAAGGTAGAATTATTAACTCCTCCCTCTTCCCATCCGGCTGTCCACATATTCTATACAACTGGTCCTTTTCATCTTTGGGGGTTCTGTTCCAATCTAGCAACCCAGATAATGGAACCACAGATCATGGAAAAAAGGAACCATTTATGCCCCAAGTTTGTCTATCATTTCATACATATATCTGCAGGACTGTCTCTCCTGACAAGGTAGTTCCACACCATGCTTTCTTATAAAAAAACAAAAAAAAAAACTTACTAAGGGTTCACTCTCCATATGAAGTAAGGGTGGTTATGGCCTGATGACATGCCTTCTTGGTGGCTGTCCCCAAGGAATACCTGGATCCCGCAGCATTAAGGAAGCTAGCTAAGATCTGCATTTGGGTTCTGATGGTGTGCAGCTACCTGGTAGATATTTAATAGTTTCTCCCTGGTTCTGTAATACTGTATATTTGGTTGTTTATAAACCACCTTGAGTCTACAGAAACAGGCAGTCCATAATTTGTGTAATACATATATACATAATAAAAAACAAAACCCAAATTGAAAACACATAAAACTGGTTACGGCTGAAATGAGAGTTATTTCACCCAGGCATTTGACGAGGGACAGTGAGACCTCTGGCTTCATCACACTTGCTGTCTTTTATCTTTATTTTTTATTGATTTTATTGTAATTTCTTTGTTTGATTGTTGAGCCACCCAGAGTCACTGAGAGTTGGGTGGCATACAAGTGTTGTTGTTGTTGTTATTCCAGAACATTTCCCCCTGACCTTGCAACCATGACAGGGACCAGGTTCGGTTCCCCACTTTACATAATCCTGTCAGATCCAAAGGAACTATTCCTGCCCCTAAACAAAAACTGCCCCCCCAGCCGCCATCTTTTCCTGACTGAAAATACAGAAGTATTGCTCACCATTAACACAGGCAGAATAAAATGAATGAAAGAGAGGCAGCAGAGAGCCAGCCCTGGGCAATTGACTAAGGCAGGCCTAATGCCGTAAGGGAATTGCAACAAAGCAACTGGGCGATGGGGTTTAATCTCACCAATGTTCTTCTGCTGGCTAACTAGAGACAATGGTATCTCCTCTAAAAATCCATAGTTTTCCTTAACAATAAAAAGGCTCTTCTTACACCATCACACTTACCCAATTTTTCCAATATAGTCTCATGATCCTGACAGTGAATCGGAGCCCTAGAATTTCCCACTCCACAGTTCAAAATTCTTATAAAAGGTCTTACTTTTTTATCTTTCTCTGGTCCCCTTTCTTGCAAAGCTGGGACCAAGGATCGTTAAATAAACGGCTGTTTATTTCTTCTTAGGGTTCAGTTACTTTCTTCTGAATTTTCCATGACAAACCTTTACCAAGACTACCAACATCTAGTCTCTTTCTGGCATGAATATGCAAAAGCCGAGCTGTAATGGAATTGTGGATAACAAGGGCCATCTGTATATTAAAAAAAATTAAATAGCAGTGGCCCTCTAAATGGTTTAATTGGTCCAAAATGATGAACTGGTCCAAAGCTGCCTGCTTCTGCTCAAGTATGAGATATATCCTTCTTTCCTAATGTAATTTAGAATGATAATAGCAATAGTTATTGCTGTGCTGTAAGTGGCTGTGTGGCTGCACTTTATCCTCTGTGGAAATGTGGGTGGGTGGAGTGATTCTTGCACTGCTGTTAGGAAGGAAAGTTCCTGCACTAAGCAGTGTGAATTTGATGGGGCATATCCATGAGTTAAAAAGGTGTAGGATGTTTGTGTGTTACTTTTATCTGCCAGCTCTAGCAACACCTCTCACTACATCCAAAAACCTGGTATTAGAATTCCATTATAGAGCTGTGATCTTAATTGTAAGAATATCAAGTAACAATCATGCCCCCTTTTTAATGTTTATGAAATCCAAATGAGAACAAATGTTATCATTCAAAATATTCAATCTACACCCTTCCAACCCTCCAAATAGCTGAACAGTATAGAAATGAGAGGCATAACATGATTTTACTGCAGCTGCTGTTAATCCAATCCATCTTCTTGCAAAATGTCTCACAAGAAATGTGCATTAGGTGGTTTTATTTATTTGTTATTGTGAATAATAGTAAAATTATTTTTAAAATAGGTAGCAATCTCTTTCACCCAGAAATTAACCTGGTGCTGTGCCACAAGAGCTAAAACATAAAACAGCTGTTTCTTGTGCGCAAAGTATGGGTGGGTGAGTGTGGAGGAGTAGTTTGAACAGTTCAGTGGCCCTTCCTACGTTAGGAAGGTTTTAGATAGCTCTAAACCAAGATGGATTTCTAGGTCTCATGGGAACTTGGGCACTTTGACAACCCTGAGGTGACACTGGGCTTTGGATAATTTGAAATAAGGGGAGAGAGTTTATATTGAATTCCCCTCCTGTTTCCTGTTTTTTAAATAAATGCTGCTTCTTGCCCTATTTTACCAGATGTTTATCCTTTCCAAGTTATTCTTGGGGAAACATATATTCTCTCATGCTTATGCCATGCAGCATTCTTCCTAGGAATCAACAGCAATACTGTAGCCATCTCAATCTCACTTTACTTCAGACAACCTCATAGGCCAGAGGCCAAATATTTAGTTGCTGCCAAAAGATATTTACATCAATTACATATTAAATAAATGTTTCAGTGTACAATGATGTTAGGAAGTAAATCATCCTTTTCTCTTATTTTTTCTGGCAAGGAACTAAAACAAAGAGTATCCTGCTCTAGATCTTCCAGCAGTATATCTTAGTCTTCAAGTAATGCCTTATGTTTCTTTCATGCTGCTTCTATTATCACTCCTAGAGTAACAATGAAAAACCTTACAGTAGCTTAGAGCCATGATTTTTTGTTGTGGTGGTGATTTTGCTACAACAAACTAAGATGGTACTCATCTGGAAACATTCACGTGTTAACTGATTTTCAGTTACCTTTCTTAAGCATGCTCTAAGCTTGAATAATATGCATTAAAAAATAAAATATTTTGATATAGATACTCAGCAGCTTCCATTATTAGAAGAGATTGTCAGGGCATATGTGATTTAGGTAGATCATCATACTGAATGGCCTGACGATCCCAAAACAGAGGAAATGTACAAACAAACGCCTAACATTTGTTCTTCCTAAAAGATAGGAGGATTGTATTCTGCAAAATATTAAAAATAAAGCATAGGTACATGGTAAGAACACATGCAAAAGACAGTCACACAAATCACACTTTGTTCACCCAAAGAGAGTAAGGAGGAATTCACCAACGGAATTCAACAGGAAAAAAAGAGATAACAAAGGGAGGAGCGTGACCAGGAAAGCTGGGGAAGCTGTACATTCTGTGGGATTGTGCGGTGTGTTCAGCTGTAAGGGGTAAAAAGCTTATCAGCTGAATAGCTGTTGATTGCACACTGCCATTTATCTATGATAGATGACTGACTGCTTCCTGCTGAGAAAGCAGAGACTGTAAGAACATGTAAGGCAGACAAATTTCAGGGAGCTAGCTCACCAAATAAGTACCAGGGAGAATGAACAGCAGTTTGTCAATACAGTTTAATGGAGTGGGGATTCTCAAGGAACAAGCAACATGCAGTTTAGGTTTTACTTAGAATATTTTGGGTACAATTTCATTCAGCAATAAATGAAAAACAACTAAAGGGGAAGAATGTACGAGCTCTTACTTTTGTTCTATGCTGGGCAGTAAAGTCCAAATCACAGTTTCCAAGATTCAGTTTTCAACTGAATGGCCAGCTGGAATCAGGAGACAGGTGAAAGCTGAAGTAGGGAGGAAGAGAAGCGTGAGAGGACCAGACATACAGTACTGTGCAAATGTTTTAGGCAGGTGTGAAAAAATGCTGTAAAATAAGAATACTTTCAAAAATATATATTATAATTGTTTATGTTTATCAATTTACAAAATGCAAAGTGAGCAAACAGAAGAGAAATCCAAATCAAATCAATATTTGGTGTGACTACCCTTTGCCTTCAAAACAGCATCAATTCTTCTAGGTACACTTGCACACAGTTTTTGAAGGAACTGGGCAGGTAGGTTGTTCCAAACATCTTGGAGAACTAACCACAGATCTCCTGTGGATGTAGGCTGCCTCAAATCCTTCTGTCTCTCCATGTAATCCCAGACAGACTCGATGATGTTGAGATCAGGGCTCTGTGGGGGCCAAACCATCACTTCCAGGACTCCTTGTTCTTCTTGATGCTAAAGATAGTTCTTCATGACATTGGCTGTATGTTTGGGGCCGTTGTCCTGCTGCAGAATAAATCTGGGGCCAGTCACATGCCTCCCTGATGGTATGGCATGATGGATAAGTATCTGCCTGTATTTTTCAGCATTGAGGACACCATTGATCCTGACCAAATCTCCAACTCCATTTGCAGAAATGCAGCCCCAAACTTGCAAGGAACCTCCACCATGCGTTACTGTTGCCTGCAGACACTCATTCTTGTACCGCTCTCCAGCCCTTCGGCGAACAAACTGCCTCCTGCTACAGCCAAATATTTCAAATTTTGACTCATCAGTCCAGAGCACCTGCTGCCATTTTTCTGCACCCCAGTTCCTATGTTTTCGTGCATAGTTGAGTTGCTTAGCCTTGTTTCCACGTCAGAGGTTTGGCCTTTTGGCCACAATTCTTCCATGAAGACCACTTCTGGCCAGACTTGTCCAGACAGTAGTTGGGTGTACCTGGGTCCCACTGGTTTCTGCCAGTTCTGTGCTGATGGCACTGCTGGACATCTTCCGATGTCAAAGGGAAGTAAGCATGATGTATCTTTTATCTGCTGCATTAAGTTTCCTTGGCCGACCCCTGCGTCTACAGTCCTCAACGCTGCCTGTTTCTTTGTGCTTCTTCAAAAGAGCTTGAACAGCACATCTTGAAACTCCAATCTGCTTTGAAATTTTTGCCTGGGAGAGACCATGCTGATGCAGTATAACTACCTTGTGTCTTGTTGCTGTGCTCAATCTTTCCCATGGTGTATGACCTGTGACATGAAACTGTCTTCCACAACCTCATCTTAGTAGTAGAGTTTGGCTGTTCCTCACCCAGTTTTAAGCCTCCTACACAGCTGTTTCTGTTAATGACTGTGTTTCAACCTACATATGAAATTGATGATCATTAGCACCTGCTTGGCATAATTGGTTAATCATACACCTGACTCTAATCCTACAAGATCCCTGACTGTGCAAGTGTACAAAGTGTGCAAGTGTAAGAATTGTTGCTGGTTTGAAGCCAAAGGGTAGTCACACCAAATATTGATTTGATTTAGATTTCTCTTCTGTTCGCTCACATTGCATTTTGTAAATTGATAAACATAAACAATTACAATATATATATATTTGAAAGCATTCTTACTTTACAACATTTTTTCACACCTGCCTAAAACTTTTGCACAGTACTGTATGTTGGCAAAGCAGTAGATCCAGTGGCTCATGCCCCAAGCCCTGTCCTCTTACACTTTTCCAAGGGGCCAGGTTGCAGGTCTTCTGAATTGTGCTCAGCCACAACCAGCCAACATCCTTAGGACTGGTCCAGATAGGTTATATAACCAGTCCTTGGCTATCTTGGGTACAGATCTTGGACATCTACTTCTCTGCCCCCTCAAATCTGTCCATATTGGAATGTTGTGCATACCTCATTTCATCATATATTTTTTATGTCCAGTCTCCAGTTATTTAGCAAGATGTTCTGCCTCAAGTAGTCTGATATCTTGGTCTTCCTGTTCTAGATGATCCAGTGCAGTTCACAGCAAACACATAAACAGGTCAGCAGTAGGCCTTTATTACTTAGATTAATAAATTCCATACAAGTAATCATAAAAAAAGTTAAACAATTATAAAATTCACTCATCAAAGCAAAAATATAAGGAAATTCCCTTCAGATCTTATCTAAGATGGTAGGATAGTAATAGCTGATGAAGAGAGGACAGAGTTCTTCAACTCTTACATTGCTTCAGCCTTCTCCCTAAATGGGAATTGTGTCCAATAGAACTAAACATAACAAGTGACCCAAAAGGGGAATGACAATCCAAGATAGGTAAAGAAATGGTAACAAGCATCTGGCTACCACAAAAAAAGTTTTAAGTCTCTAGGATCAGATCAATTGTGCCTAAGAGTCTTGAAGTGGTTGGCTGATCTTCCTGGATCATTCTATGATTTTTGAGAAATCATGTAGGATGGACAAAGCACTAGAGAATTGTGGAATGGCAATTTTTTTTTCTAGCTGCAAAAAGGGGAGAAAAATAGGATCTGCATAACTACAAAACAATGACACTGCCACTGATACTAGATAAAACTTGGGAACAAATTATTAACCAATCAGTTGTGAGCATTTAGAAAAGAGTATACTGCTTGGCAGGAGACAAGCATGGGTTTATCAATAACATTATGTAAAACCAGCCTAAACTCCATTTTTGATAGAGTGAGTAGTTTACTAACCACAGGAATGCAATAGACATAACAGTGCTTTAGTAAAGCACTCACCAACCTTTCTCGTGAGATTCTAGTAGAGAGGATGGCAGACAATAAATTGGACTATGCTACCAATAGATGGATGCAGAGCTGATTGAACAGTCATACCCAATCAGTCTACATCAATGGTTCTGCATCAAACTGGAAATGGCATACCATAAGATTCCCATCAAGGCTTCGTGCTGGGTTAAAAAATATTATCAAATCTGCAGACAACACAAAGATAAAACATCTTAGAAGACAATATCAAGATTCAAGAGGATCTTGACAAGCTGGATCAATGGACAAAGACCCACAAGATGAATTTCAACTGGGACAAATACAGAAGTCCTACGTTTGGGTAGGAAAACTCAAAGGCATAAATATATATTTTTGGGGGGAGGGGAGAAAGCATACAGGATAGCAAAGTATGCAAAAATGAAGTGGGTGGTTGCCAGAACAACAAGTGCCATTTTAGTTTATATCAACTGTACTATTGTTCCCAAATCATTGGAAATATTAGTTCCAATTGAATATGCATTGATCAGTCTCACTCTGAGTATTATGTTATCTTCTTGGCACCACACTTTAAGAAGGATCCAGACAAACTGGAATAGGCACAGAAAAGAGTAATGAGGATGTCTCTGGTAATTAAGTCCTATGAAGAGAAATGGAAGGAACTGGAAACGTTTAATCTTGAGAAGACTGAAGGGAGATTGTCTGATCAAAATACATCAAAGGCCATAACACAGAAGAAGACTAAAGTTTGTTCTTCATTATTCCAGAATGCAGGACACAGAATCATGGATTTAATATACAGGAAAACTAATTTACTGTAATGAAGAACTTCCTTTTCTTTTTAAAATAATTTTTTATTAAAGGATTTTATACAGTAATAAAAACAAGCATACAGATTTAAAGAAAAGAAAAAGGATAAAGAAAAATAGAGAACAAGTGAATAAACAGAAAAAGTAAACAGAAGAAAAGATATAAAGAATCGGCTTCCGATATTCTTTACAGCAGTTGCAAATAAATTTATCACCTATCCTCCCTCTTTAAGGTTACATCATAATTCCCTTCTTCCCGTATTTTATCCTTTTTAATCACCAAATCCATAAGTCACCAGTCCAAAGATTCACCCAAAGATATATTTTCCCCATTTTCCTCATATCTGTTTTCTGCAAAAAGTTCATAAAGGGTTTCTAGTCATTTATAAATGTACTTGCTATATTTGTCTGTTATGAGAAAATTTCTAAGAGTAGGGTCAGCATTACCAGAGAGGTGATAGACTCCCCATCAATGCATATGTTCAAGTAGAAGTTACCCTATATTTTGGTTGGAGTGCTTTAATTTGATTTTCTATCCTAAGCAGGAGAGAGTTGGACCCCTTCCATCTCTGTTGGATCCAGTCAGGTCACTCCCTATATGCATCTGAAAACAGGTCCACTTTTTAGACAAAACAGAGCACAGTATGGGCAAAAGAAGATCTGCTTTAGGGCAGATTAGAAATAATAATGATAATAATAATGCACCAAGTCACCTTACCATATTCCATCACATTTGAGCAGTCTATTTCTCCCCATTTCTGATACTGGAAGTGAGCTGGGCAGGAAAAAATAAGCTTGTTAAAGCTCCAGAAATAGCAAAATAAGCTGAAGAAGAGATTTTATACTCCTCCCAATTCTCCTACTCCATTTTAAATGTGAATACATCTAACATGCATGCAATTGTTCCATGTCTCTCACTTCTAAAGGTAGAATGAGATTGATTCCTGGTGATTTACTATCTCTGCTCTAAGATACAGCTGATTTGAGGATAACATCCAAACTCTGAACCTTAAGCATAGAACATCAGGTATCCACCTATCAGATTAGTGGGATATGTGATAACAGCCAGAAGAGAATATTTTAGTGGGGGGATTTATTCCATAAAAATATGTTCCACCTTTTCTAGCAATTCAAAATATGTACATAAATACCCATTACGCTCATCCCTTTGGGGATAAACAATGCTATGCAGAGTGCAGATCTCTACCTTGGATTTTTCTAAAACTTTCTAAGAAGAAAACAAGCAAATGATTGTTTATCCCTGCTTTGGAAATACACATGCATACCTACCCATCAAACTGTTTCCTTTTGGGGTAACCAACATTTTGCAAAATATATAACGGAAGTAAAAAAAACACTGAGATGAAGAAATTAATGGCATGAGATAAGGAAATAAATCTATATTACACCAACACTATTCATTTATATTCCTCTATGCCAAGGGTTCCTACATTTTTGGCCATCACACCCCCTTTAGTGTAATCTTAACCTCCCCTAAAGATCCAAACACCAAAAAAAGCATAAATGAACAATGAAAACAATACAATGAAACTTTGGGAAAGGTGGATTTATTGTAACAATGTTCAACTAAAAAGTTCTTCTGGACTCTGTCTGCACCTTTCCAAGACAGGAAGTCCTCAAAGTTTGGGAAACCCTGCTCTATACCTTTCTATCCCTGCAAACCATCCTTGTGTTTCACCACAAATTATCTGGTACCAATTCATATTTTCTGATCCATGTTTTAGCCCTTTCACTTCTCTTTAAAGGTTCACAGGTATTGATACTGACCACCCCTCATCATGATTTTTCTCATTTGAGACTTTCACACAGTGCTTTTTAGTAAGATTAAGTATAGACTAAATTACCCATACCACCTGCAACGTTCTCTGCTGATCATAAGGACAGTGCCAGTCATTTTGGGATACATTTTAGCTACGAAGCCACATGCAACCAAAGCCCAGTTTTAGAGCAAGCATGCTCACCCTACTTTATGCAAACTAGGGTCTCTAACGTAGTGGCTACCTCCAAAGCTAGTGTAATCTTCACTGCATCCCACTGGTGAAGAAGTATACAATCTAACACCATTGTGACATCTCTCTCATTTGCTTTGCATCTTTTAGATTCAGTGAGGACAATTTACTGGGAATCTGTTAATCTGATGACAGAAGACCTCCCTAGTTATTGGTCTTTCTAGTTGCTTGAAACCCTTTTTGTACAAGACTACATCAGAGTACGTAATTGTGTAACTGATTTTCTGTGCTCTGGGAGCCCAAACTCCAATCTTGTGGCATCCTTGCTTATAAAATAACTCATGTTAAGCACAGTCACTGATTTATTGTCTCCTTTGCCTTGTACATAAATAATTCACAGAGCTGTGGGGAAAAAGAGTTGATCAGGGTGAACAAGCACTTCCATTCTACCTGCACTGTTCTATTCTGTTATGTTCCAGATCTCTTTCCATTCTTTTTTTCTATTTTATCATTTTTATTTTATTAGGACAACTAATTTAAAAAAAAATACCAATGCATACCACAGTATTAAAGAATCAACCCAACCACAAAATTAATAAGCAGAGCAATAGGTACAAAGAAAAAAGAAGAAAGGGGCCTGGAAATTACATTATAAACAGAACAATTCCAAGAATATACACCATATTGCTTGAAAATCTCTGTCTTTGTCCATTTGTCCAAAAAAACAAAAAAAGGACTGATCCAAACGTTACTTTGCCCAGCCTCTCAAAACCCAATTATTAAAAGTACCCATTTATCTTTCCCCTACCAAAGACACTCTCTGAAGATTTCACTGTTATTCTCTATATACTGTACAGAATGTTCACCAATATTTCAAAGGAACGTCTATCCTATCTATCTAGAACATGGGACCCCTTCTGTAGTGGGTTCTATTGCTGAAGAAGCCTTGGTCATGAACTCCATATCAGAAGTACCAATTTAAAAAAGACATCAGATGATTGTCAAGCTTTGGGTCAAAGAGTTTTTCCATTTCTAAGACCCATCAGCCCAATGTTGCTTTGTAGCCATATATTTCTGGACAGGGACAGTCTGCATGTTTGCCTTCAGGGATATGTCCATCACTGCTGAGTTTCTTCTTCTTTCTCCACCCCCACCCCCAGGAGTTGTTTCCCTTTGAGCCCCAATTAAGCCAAGACTCACACCAAAACAAACATGTTCCAGGCCTCTGAGGTACACGTCGGGGCTCAGACTGCCTGGTGCCGGGGCCCGTCTGGCCTCAGGGAGTGATAAAACAGCTTGAGAAGATCCTGACAAAGGAAGTTGGGGCTACAAGCATGTCACAAAATTTCTTTTAACAATTAATCACAAGGGAACAAGAACCACTGACACTAGGAAGAGAGAAATTGAACTTTTTTCCAGTGGATTTTTCTCTTGGTCAGATCAAGGTTGAGTGAAAACGGTCTCTGCAAGATGTTCTACAACTTTTGTAAGTTCTCAGAAAAGTATTTTATGAGATGTTTTAGCCAAGCTCTGTGAAAACTACCTTTACTTGCTGATGGATATACCTGCCACTAAAGTCTGATGCACCCTTTCCCAAACTAGCACCCTCCAGTTGTATTGATCTATAACTCCTGTAAGTCTTAGCACGGACATAGGCTATATTGATTTATATTTGTGGAATTATACTTCAACATTATGACTTGCACTAGGTTAGAGAAGGCTGAACAATCAGAATTTTGCAAGCTGAAAATAATGCAAAGATTAAGTGTTGAAAAACTACAATGTGCCTGATCTTCAATCCAATATCTTAATAAGGCTCATTGCCTGCCATTATAAAGAGAACATAGAATGAATATATATTATTATACCATATTTTATTTGATTACTCCTTTTGTCAAAAATTGTAGACCTTCCTTGTTGATATACAATCTATTTTTCATTGTTTTAAAAAAGTTCTGAACTTATTTCTGTCTGCAGCCAGGCTTATTCTCTATATAGTCAGCTTGCTGAAAAGTTCTGTGTAATTCAGAACTTTTATCTAGTAAAAAAAATGTAACCTGTGGTTACATCTCAATTTGGCCTAAATTTTGCACTTTCCCCCTAAAAATACAGATTAGCCTCAGATGCAGATTTTCCTCCTGGAAGAAACTGCAACATACATGTTGTGTTTTTTCTGTTGATCAACTTGACACTAAAATCAGGAGTATGTTTTTCTGCCGCTTGCTTTAATAAAACTTTAATTTCCAGGGAGTCTGAAAGAATTACAATTTACACAAGAAGCCCAAGGTAATTAAGAAACAATGCTAGATTACAGATATGCTTAATCAAGTAATAACAACAATGACGACAACAATAATATGCTACTCTCCTCAAAGATAGGTACCCTGTTATCTCTACAAATTTAGATTCAGTGGTAGATTTTGTATATGAATAGGATAACATCTGTCACCACAAACAAGAGTGTTTGGTGTATCTGACTACTCACAACTATGAAGCAACTATTGGTTATGCACCTACTTTGGCTGTAGGTGCTACTGGTAGTAACTCAGAAATTGCAGTTAAGTCTCCAGATGTGTTATTTGCAACTTCTTCTTTCTGCACCTTTTTTCTCTTCATCTATCAGTGTATAATGTTTCAGTATGAAAAGATTGATCATCTTTTTTCAGCTGTTTGTCCTGAACAATTATTCTCAAATTAGGTGTGAGAAAGTCCAACCATTACTGTATGGTATGTCCAAGAAGAACATCACTGGTGTTTGTTTTGTTGTTGTTTGCATTGTGTTGTGATGAAACAGAAAATGTGCAAGCTTTTGATTCAGTATGAAGTTTTCTTCAGATATTGCTCACAAAACATTCCTGAAGATTTGAACAAAATATTCAGCCAATCTGTTTGTAGCTGGGTGATACAGTGTTCATGTTACATGCCTTATTCCACTCTTCTTCATGAATGCTGGAAATTCCTTTCGGTAAAAGTTGTGGTCCATTGTCACTCACTAATGGTTCTGAAACATCTGTTCCTAAAAAGAGTTTTCTCAATACATCTGCTATGTGGGTGGCTGTTGTTAACGTTATTGGAAACATTTTTGCCCATTCTGAACATGCAGCCACTGCAACTAACAAGATTGTGCCCTTAAATGGTTCTGCAAGTCAATATGATTTTTTTCCCATGACAATGCAGGCAGTTCCCACAGGTGATGTGGTGTTAAGCAACTCATTGCTAGTTGTTCAATTTGTTAGTCTGTTCCCAGCCATCAAACAAACTATGATCTTTGCCTTCATCTTTACTTCTCTGAGATGTCCAACATGTAGCTCTTCCAAGACTTTCACTCAGCTTAGATGGTATGATGACTGTCTCCACTTAATACAATCATTGTCATATATAAGTTTATCATGACACTGATAAAACTCTGTAAACTGGTATTTTTGCTTGTATTTCAGCTGCTGTGTATTTTTTCTGTGTAGACTTGAGACTCTCCTAATTTTGCTGTGAATTATCTCAGCTGTAATGGGCCTTTGATCTCTGTGAGAGAAAAAATGACAAAGAAATCCCCATCTGAAGTGGATTTTTCATTGTTTACCCGTGCAGAAAAAAGACAATCCATCCATCCACCTTTGCATTATTATGTGTCCTTTTGAATTCTGTTTTGAATCTGTGCCCTCCAAGGAACAAAGCCCAATGCTGCATTTAATCCACAGCTGTAGGTAGGATCCATTTTTGTGATTTGAAGATTGACAACAGTGGCTGATGATCAGCAATGAGGGTAAACTCCATTTTGTACAAATACTGGCTGAAATGTTTAACTCCCCAAACCAAACTCTTGGTTGCCTATTTGTGTTTTTTTTTTTTTTGCTCTGCAACTGAATATGATGCAAAAATTAATTGGCCTTTCACTACCATCTTTCATGATGTGTGACATGACTGTGCTACCATATTGTGAGGTATTACAAGATAACACCAGTAACTGCATGTGTCAGCACCATGTCTGGTATCATCATTTTCTTTGCTTCAATGAAAGCTTGCTCACACTATTTTGTCAATTGCCATATTCTCTCCTCTTGTAATAAAGTGTTCAAGAGGTGGAGCATGGTGGTTAAATTTGGCAAGAATGTGTCATAATAATTAACAGTTCCTTAAAAAGATCATAGCTCTGACACATCTTGTGGTCTAGAGGTATTCATGACTGCTCAGGTTTTCTCTGCACACTTGTGCAGACCTTGTACATCGGAGGTGTGACTGCAGTATGTAATACCAGTTTTAAAGAACTCACATGTGTTGCAACATGCTGTAGGGACATAATCCAACCAACTCTGCAGATGCTGATTTAAAGGCTTACAGGTGCACCTCGTTTCCTCCAGTGCCAATCATGTCATTTAAATAGCACTGGACAGCCTTGTAGCACTTGGTCCATGGCTCTCTGCCAAAACTCTGGTGCAGATGCTAAAGAAATAACAATATAACCCTTTGTGTGTATTTAAGGTGAGACATAGCTTAGAATCTTCCTCCATTTCCATTTATATCTAAGTTTCTGCTAGATCTATTTTGCTGACATGTCCCCCAGTGAAGTAAGCAAGAATGTCCTCAATTCTAGGCAAGGGATATTGCTCGGCCTGTAATAGTAGATTAATAGTCACTTTTAAATCACCAGAGATTCTGACAATTCTCTCTTTTAGCTTGGAACCACAAATGTAGTCCATGGGCTTCAATCAACCTTTGAAATAATACCTGCAACTTCCATTTAATCCAGGTCAGTTTTTACTTTTGTCTTTGGCTTATGGAACTAGGTGTGCTTTGCGAAAATTGGGAGTTGGTGTTCTCTTGTAACATTACTTCATATTTGATGTCCATGCGTATGTCACCTTTGAACACAGGGATCTTATTCAGCTTACTCTTAGTAGTGTCCATGATAGGAAAGGCAGTGCACAGACTGCTGATGGAACAGCTTCCTTGGCTAATTATAACTCCAGAGGGCTGATTCATCTCTTTTCACAGCATATAAATTCAACATACCTTGCTGTGTACTGTATTTTATAGTTGCAGGTATCACTCCAGTGGAAATGATCTTTTTGACAGTGTAAGTTTTTAATTGTATTTCTGATGGCCTTAGCTTAGCATCTCTGAAATGCTTCTCAAAAACACACCTGATACAACAGAGGCAGGATCCAGTTGCACTGATAATGGTTTTGCCATTCATTTCTGTTGTGGACCTTATTGCTATTCATCCTTTATTCTATAACTCTCCAAATGACATATCTCTGTTACGCTTTCATTATCAAATTCATTGATAGCCAGCAGTACTGCATTTTTTAAAAGTAGTGGTTTGGTTGTTTATTTTTATCAAATGGGTTTTCCCCCTGAATAATAGGCTCCTTTGGTATATCCCACCATACTGCATTTTCAACAGGTTCCTCCACTGAGCTGGTGTGTGTGAACCTCTGCCACAACAACAGTATGTTTATTTTGACCTGTTACTGTCTGTATGATAGTGCAAACATATTCATAATTTATTTTCCTCCTGAGTGCAGCTTTAGAGTATCTCTAGCAGAAGTTTCTATGGAGACAGCAGTATCAAATATTCTCTTAAATTTTAAATCTGTCTTTGATAAGACTCTTTTAATATTTTTTCAGAGTTCCATAGACTAGCTATTAATAGAGGATCATGGGATAACAATTAACGTATGAGGCATGTAAAGGGTATAGAAATGTATTTTTTTACTTATGAGGAAACAGGATTTCTTATTAAAACAAAGAGCAAAAATTTTGGAAATATAAAAAGGATGATACACACTACCAAACTCAGCAGTTGTTGCCAAAAAGAAGCCATTATATTAGTAGGGCATGCCTATTTCAAAATAAATATGCTTAGAACTGCAGTTTTCATAGTTCTTTCACGTAGCTCCTAAACTGAGTTGTGCATTTTCCACATCTCTACTTTACCAGCTAAAAAGTATCTGATTTGAAAGTTATATTCCATTTTCTTACATTAACAGTGTTAATACACATGTATAACTTATCCAAAATGATGATAGAAGCTTTTATAGATATGAATGAAGCATTATTTGTATAGCAAATTGAATGCTGGAAACATGTTTACCCTTTCTTTCATTCCCACATTATAATTTCTTTAGGACCAAAAAAACTAACAGTAATGATCTTATGCCATCAGTGAAACATATAGTTCCTTAGAGGTTTGAGCTGAATAAATGATAACCCAAAATATTTTTTTTTTCTTAATATGTAAGTGGCATGCTAATTGCACTGATTTGAAATCCTTTTTGTGGTTATAATTATCTCAGCCCTAACCTGGGTGAGAAGCAGATAAACCATGGCATCTACTAATTGGCATTGGACTTACTTGTATTTAACAAGATGGGTGAAAAGAGTCTGTGTAGCCTGAATGTCTGGTGTTCCACACTATATAGGAGTACCAGGATGGTGGAGGGAAAGAATATTTTTCCTTTTCAAAAACATTTTTAAAGATTTGCCAATGTTCATTTATTTAAGATATTTTATTTATTTTTATTTATTTTTCATTCATTCAATTTGCATGGCTTCCCAACTAAAATGACCCTGGAAGGATTGCAAACAAATTTAAAATGACCATAAAAACAATACAAATAGAACACACAGAACAAACTGGCAACTGAGGACAACAAAGAAGATACCACAATGCCCTTTAGAGGTGTTGTAGTACCCCAGCCCAATGACTGCATGAATAGCCAAGTCTTCACTGTCTGATAAAAGGCCAATAAGGTCAAGGCCATATGAATTTGGGGGGGGGGGCAGCTTTTTCACAGCACAGGCACAGTAGAAAAGTCCTGCTTCTTGGGTCTCATCAGATGGCATTGCTTGATAGAAGGATCCAGAGAATGCCAGCTGTGTTGGATCTGGTGGGGTGAGCAGAACTAAGGTGAGGCAGGTAGTCTCACAAATAACCTGGCCTTGTCTTATGAAGGGCTTTATAGATGATAACCAGCACCTTCAATTGCACCCAGAAGCCTACTGGAAACCAATGCAACTCGCAAAGTAGAGGTGTAACATAGGTGCACTGAGGCATGTCCATAACTACCCGCACTGCTGATTTTGAACCAAATGAAGCTTTAAGGGAAGCCCCATTTATACCACATCTTTCTTTCAGGAGCTCAAAACAGTGTTCATAGCACTCCTTTATCCAATTTTTCCCCAGAGCAAAAGCACCTCTGTGCAGTGGCCAAGCGGAAGACCATTGTTATTTCAAGGAGTTTAGGTGACATAGTTTGATTTCTCCTGCACATATTAAGAAACCTCACTTTGAATCATAATCATGTTTACCCGGCTTGTTTTTCACTTTTACTTAGAAGTGGGGGGGGGGGGAGGAAAACCCTCAAGATTGTTTAGGTTAAGCACTAGCTTATCTGTACAGTTCTCAGGCTCTGAATTTTTTGATGAGCAGGTATAACTTCTGGTCATTTTTAGAGCCCCTGACTCCAAAACAGAGTCATTGGGATTGTAGTGCCAGACTTTAATAAAAATCCCCGGCATTGCCCCTGGAATTTGGAGTGTGGACACAGGCCTTGGGACTAGGTACTGTGTTGGCAAAACCATCTTGGGGCCTCTCCCCTGTCGCCTTATGGTAGTTCCCGAAAGTAGGGGAAGAAGTTTATCATCTTGCTTGGTATCTTTTTATACCATGCTTATGTATTTCTGTTTAATTCTATCTTATGCTCTTGTATTCCTGTTTAAATCTGATTGCTAGAGATAACAAAGTGTGAAATCTCCTTACCTACTGGTGTGTTCATTGTCTCTGGATCTAAAAGAACCAGCCGTCTTGCACCTGGCCAGTGCTTTGACAACTGGCAAAACACCCTGTGAGGTAGGTTGCTCTGAGAGAGAATGACTGGGCTAAAGTTATCCAGTCAGCTTTTGTAGCTGAGGGTGGACTTGAAACCTGGGTCAGTCCAAACTTTAACCATTGCACCACACTGGCTCTCTTCTGGGTACTCTCTGAAAACTGCTTCACATAGCCAGATATAAGAACAGCGGTTGAGACATAAAGACATACTTGTACCAAAACAATTTCTGCCAAATACGGTAAATCAACCTCCTATTCATTTCTAGATTGAGTTTCATGTGAGGTTTTAGCTGTTTGACTGGCCTTCCTGCTCACAGTTCTGTTCTGCTAGAGGGCTTGGGGTTGCATGGTTAAAGTCCTGAGCTTGTGAAGAAGATGTGGTACATTAGTTTCCACCTATGATGGAGAGCTGAACCAAGTATTTTTTTGGTACGCATCCTCCTTGTACTTCTGACTTTAAGCTAGATTTGTCTCATACAGGCTGTGTATATATGTTTTGAATCAATGGTGAGGAGGGAAAATTCCACACCAGTTGCTCTCCTCCATACTGCATTACAGAGTGAGATTACACCAAACAGGTGTAGGTCTGACACAGTAATGGGAGCCTTTGTCCATGCTTGAATGTGACAATATGTGGTAGAATGCCAGGAACAGCTTTTATGAATATTAGGGCAGCACTTGGATGATGATCCAAAACCAGGTGCATCCTCATGCCACAATAATACCCCCAGTCTGCCAGTTCACTGTCCTGTTATGACTGCTCTAAACAGAACTGAGCTTTACCATAATAAAAATAGCTGCTAACTGCTACATAGATTCCACAACAGAGCTGAACTAAGATGTTTTATTGTCCAACCAGCTTTGAGTACTCTAAGACTTTGACATTTAATGAAGACTTTCTGAGGCTACACTTTTTGTTTTATCAGTTGTTGGCATAAAATACTTCATCTAGCTTCACACAACAGGACAAGTATAAAAAATGACAACTTTTTTCCCCAAAGGAAAATGGAAAAGATGGAGGGGGCTGTGGTGATACAGGTTGTCAACATACATCACCAACCATTGTCTCCAAGAAAAACACTGGCCAATCTGTCTGTCATTCAACCATCCAGGGAATACCTCCTTGACTAGAACTTTACGTTGCTTTTGTACAAGGGCCATCTAAAGTTAAAGACACATATTTCCGGGTTCATTATGTTGTTCTCTGGGAAATGTCTTAGGTCCTGGATGCCTGAACAAACAATGAGTGAAGTGAGAATAGGGTTCTTTTGTCTGTGTGTGAACCAATTTTTATATTTTAACATGAATCAAATCTGATTAGCCCTTTTTGCCACATTGTAAATATAAATTGCCTTAACTTCTTTTAAATTGGAAATCTATCACTGAATATAAATTCTGGAATAACACCCACTAAAGCTATGCATTCCTCCACAAAGTAATATTGATGATAAATTGAGGTAAAGTTATTAGAAATGTATGGAATTATTTTTTCAGACATTGAAGTATTTTAACCTTTTTAAAGAAGTTTAAATATAATGACAAAATATCAAAATACTTTCATTGTTCATTAACTCAAAGTTGTTGGATTGTAAGTATATAAAAATATTTAGGTCTCTAAGTCACTCATTAAGATGTCAGAATTGTTAAAATATTCCTGCTGAAGAAAGCAAGCTGATATTTAGCACACATGCAATCTGATTACTGCAAATGCTGAAAAAAGTCCATGAAAACATTTTTATATATATAATGCTTAATGCTGCAATGTGATTTGTTTCCTTGTAACAATGGCAAATGCTCCAACAGATTACAAAGTCAGCAAAACATACAGCTAAGCCAGAATTCCCAACATGGTGGCCAAGGGCAACAAGAATTCAGATTCTGAAATTGAGAGAGTATTGCATGTAAATCATCATTGTGGACTTATTATTGCTATCATATACAAAAATAAAAAAGAAATGGGCTCTGCTCTAGGAAGGAGGCAATGGCAAACCACTTCCAAAACACCTTGCCTTGAAAACTGCAGGGACTGGTCCAGGCATTCGCCGCAGAATCAATCACGATTGAGTGTGGATAAAAAAAAACAACTGAAACCCATGACACAACTTTGCAACAACTAATGAAAATCTCATCCATTTCGATGGGATGACTACAAGCATGACGTGCAGAGCAAGATCCTAGTTTGAGAAGCCCAAAGCCCTGCTCATTTCAGACTGGGCTGGCTGCAGATTATGGCCAATATGGCTGGAAGAAATCAGAACAGGAAAATTTAGGTATTTCCAAGCCTTGTTAACAAGTATTTGAGATTCTCAAAGATATGCATCCATGCATAACATCAAATATATTATGCAGAGATACATGTGTTTTAAATTCATATCACAAATGGGAACACTGAAGTAAGGAAATGAAACCTAGAAGATGAACACAGAATGTTAATTATCCTCCGAGCCTACTGTCTTGACAATGCATTCCCCTTTTCTTGGAGGTAAACACGACTTATGAAGATTTCAAACTCAAATGATTTGCAGACCAATGGTTCTATTTTACATGTAAATTTAGCATTGTAAGCCTTTTGCTTTGAGACTACGCCAAATCAAAATATACCAATATGGCATCACTTAACATGTGTTCAAGTTGCAGTAAAAGCTTTTTAAAAGAGGCTTATTTTAACTTTTTAGTAATGTTTTAAGAGCATACCACTTTTTTTAGGGGCAGCTGCTGCTTAATAACAGAGGAAGATCAGGTGTCAGCGAGTCATCGTATTTTGAATGTGATTTAGTCAGAAAAGAAAATTGTTTCCACTATGGCACAACATTAAAATGGACATGGATGAACAGGAGACCCTGGGACCAAAGTAAATCAACAGTTGACCTTCCACCTTTGAGGTCAAAGATCAAATGAAAACTATGGCTGATGTGAGTTCAGAAGATTCCAGTGACACCACTATATACTCACAGGGATGTATTTTCTTTGCCCTTGTGTATACAGTCAACATGCATGTAATTCAGCTCTCTAGGAAAGATGGTTATTTACATATTGATCAAGCCATCTGCAAGACTCTACTACCAACATTTATATTCTTCAGTACTCATTTCTATTCTCCTAAGAGAGCAGCTAAAATACTTTTTAGAGAATCCTTATCTGGGTCAATAGATCTGGGCTGCAAAAACACAAGGGACCATTAGACGGCAACAAAGTATTAGAGACTTGTGTCTCCTCGCTGCCATCTAGTAGTTATTCAGATTTTTGCAGCCCTGATCTGGTAGCCTTACATTTATGGATCTTACTTGCCAATCTGCATTGCCAACCTAGAAACTTCTTATTCACTCCAATAGGCATTACTTCTGGATCAATATAGAGAACACTCCAGAGTTCCAATAAAGTCACTGAACATTCTATAGTAATAAAAAGACAGTAGTAGAAATTGCGTGTGAACGTGTGTTGTAAGGTAAAGGGTTAAATCAAGATAAATAGACAAGATCTGGTAACTTTTTAGAGTGTTGGAAACCTTAGAAATAAAAGGTGTAATTTACAGTCAAATATATCAATTATTTTATTCCTGATTAGGTTTATATGTTTCTTATCTTCCAGGAGCTCAAGATGGAGTACACAACACTCCTTTCTCCAATGGTTGAGTTCAGAAACAGTGATTGGCTCAAAGTGACCCACCAAGGTCCCACAGCTGACAGTGGACTTGAACATGAATATCCCAAAGCTAGTCCAACATCTTAACTGCTACATCACACTGTCTCTCATATGCATTAACACTGTGACAGCCAGTTCCCCACATACTAGATCATTCTAAACCAGTGTTTCTCAACCTTGGCAACTTTAAGATGTGTGGACTTCAACTCATAGAATTCCCCAGCTAGCCATTCCACCAGGGAATTCTGGGAGTTGAAGTCCACACATCTTAAAGTTGCCAAGGTTGAGAAACACTTTTCTAAACAGTCTAAAAATAACTTCTCATTAGGGGAATAACAACAGTGCATTTAAAAGTCCACCCTTCTTTAATATCCACCTTTGTGCCTAAATGTTTCTCTTCAGCCACCTTCCCAATTCAAAATGATTACCACCTTTCTGAGAATATTGGCAGTGGCTATTTTTTGTAGGGCAGGGATGGAACATTCATATGTTGCTACCTGACAGTTCCCATCACACCTAACAAGGGCTACCAGGTTTCTAACCACTTTGTGATAAACAGAAACAGGAAGAAACCTTAAAAGCACTCAAGTCCACTATAAATCCTAAGAGCATTATCCCATGCTTTTATGCAAGAGCCTTAATGTAAAATGGTTGCAATAGGATGTGTGTTGAGGACTGCATTCATTAAGCCAGTTTGGACTAATTAACTGCTTTATAGTTATGATTTATAAATTCAGACTGCTCTTCAACCTGCTGCCCTCCAGATGTGTTGAATTACAACTCCTAAAACTTAAGACGGCTGTTACGTTTTGAATTCTGGGAATCATAATTTAACACATCTATATGGTGCCAGCTGGAGAAAGCTGTAGATCAAAAGGAGGAGATTCCAAAAAGCCACAGTCCCTTTTGAGTGGTATTCATGAAATAGTTTTTTCCTATTTAATCTGTTCCATTATTTTTCCAGACTGAACTAATCATGTACATTTTAGCCCAGAATATTTGAAGCTGTAGGACTTAAATGGTCAGCTTCCTTTTTCTTTTCTAGGTAGTTAACAGCCACCATGAAATCTCCAGCCTCCTATTGCATCCTACAAAACCTCAGCATCTCATTGAGCTGTTATTAATAGGGAGTTTGTCTAGTGTCAGAACACAGAGACATAGAACACATTAACCATTATCACATAATTATATTTAGTAAACACTTGGTGCTGCTTTGCCTTTGTAATTGCATTTTGTAGATGCAATATTTATGAAAGGGGAAACAGAAATGTCACAGCTCATCTCCATGGAGCAGTAAAAGTCCTGAAATAAAATTGCATTAGATTGAATTTTATGCAAGCCTGCTAAGACACTGGTTGCAATAGGTGTAGCATTGGAGTTAAATTCTATCTGAACAAAGTGACCTCCTGGCTTTAATTTCCTCAGGTCGGGAAAATCCATACTATAGAAAATCTTGGTTTAAAAAAGAATATCTATTTTATTCTAATGTTTATCTTTGCTGAATTTATTATTGTCCCTGAGATCAGGAAAATTCATACTCTAAGAGGAAAATGTGTTTATACTGAATTTTAAAAAACTGCCACCCAGATTTGATTAATCAAAAAAATTGTAAAACTGTTCAGAGAAAGAGCAGTTCTCATGTTACAAATGATGATTGGAAAGATTAGCATGTCATCACATATTGCAAGATCTCATGTTACATGTAACTCACTTTCCTATTCATTGACCTATATGCCATTTATTTACTAACAGTTATCACTGGCTGGTCAAAAGGATTTGAGATATATCTGTACATTCAGTACTTGATCTTCCCATTGCCTCTACTTTGAAGAAGATAATCGGATTTAAGTTCACCCCTTTAGCGTTTCTGTTGTTTTGTAACTAATTAACCTCCATAAAATTTAATATATTCACCGGTGAGAGTTTATCATCCAGCTGTAAGCTTGCAACAATTAAAACAAAAGTCTTTGATTTGTTCGGTAATTAAGAAAACGCTACCTTGACAGTACTAGAAGCAATATACTGTAAAGCTTCTTCTGTAGCCTCCCTCTCCTCACACAGATGCATACATGCATTTACCCAGTTTCCTTTGATCACCTTGGTTGCTGTTTGGGAGCAAAGTTCTATTGCCAAAACAAGGGTTTGCCTGCTTTGAGAAACAAACAAACCCATCTATCTCCTCTGTGATCCCCCTCTGTGAAGGGGGCTTTACGAAGACAAATAAAACAAGGCAACTACTATTAAGGCAAGAGAATGGCCTGCTAGAGTAGATGCCTCCTCCTGAAGTCCAAAGTCTTGAAAGGTATTCAGTTTCAATTCCTCCTCAGTCCTGTACAGAAAGCTTTAAAAAAATGAGGATGTCTTTGGGGGCCAGTTATAAAGACAGCTGTCAACCACTTAGTGCTTGGCTTTAGGGGAGGGTTAATTTTGTTTTGCTAAAATTTCATCCTGCTGGGTTTTTCATTTTGAGATAAGGGGTGGCCATCCTGCTAACAAGAGTTTGGGCTATAGTGATTATTCATTCTCATTTAATAGCTGTCTGGGCCACCCTTTAGCACCATGCCTTACAAAGTAGTTTCAAATGCAGAATATGCCATAAATAATAAAAATCAAAATATATCAAAATAGCATAAAACAACTTAAATCAGTATCTAAAACACTAGATTAATACATTTTAAAATATTTAATGTAAAACCAATTTAAAACAATAGAAACTCAATCCTTGTGTTCATGCAGCAAAGTGAATCACTAGCCAACATTTTACAATACATACTTCAGCATGTCGTGCAGTTCCAGCTTGTGAGATTACCTTAATCACAACTGCACAAATCCAGTCTCTACAATTAACCAGAGTTTTCTAGGTTTTAAGAATACAAAAGAACCGACTTTTGTGGGAAATATGGCATATAAACAAAAGTCGATCGATACCACTTTAGATAAATAACAAGAAAAGCCTTCTCTGTTGTTCCAGTGCCCACACTACAGCCGTCTTAACACCATACATTAACCTCAGTTGTTAGACTTACACAACTCCGGAGATAAAACGTGATTGACTACTTTGTGACTCGGCGTGTCACGTGCAGGCAGTTTGGCAGCGGAAAAAACAGGAGGGGCTGCTCGGCACAAGCCCTGTTCGATGTTCTCAAAAGTGTCAACACGTGCCGGAGGAAACGTTGGGGTGCCCTCCCCTTCTCCCCCCGAGGATTTGGCACTGGCTGGCCCTCTCGTCACTTCTTGGCTTACTCTCCACCCCACCCCCTTCCGCAAAAGCTTGCTTTAAATCATAGCGCTTGTTGGGAGGCAGACGCGGAAAATAAGCAAGCCGTTTTCCTTTCGACTTCCCGTTACGCAGGCCTCCAAAGCCCGCCAACCCGCCGCTGGACTCTGCGCAACTCCGCGCCTTCCTCGGCGCCTTCGTTCACAATAGCAGGCTCTTCCTCTGGAAAAGGTCCGCTGACCCCGCCAGCTCCGAGCGCAGGAGCGGCTACGCCCCGCATCCTTCAGGGCAGGGTTTCTCAACCTCGGCAACTTTAAGATGCGTGGACTTCAACTCCCAGAATTCCCCAGCCTTCCATTCAGTCCCCGCATCTTAAAGTTGCCGAGGTTGAGAAGCCGCGCTTTAGGGTTCAAAGTGAGCGTCAAAGAACGCGGTGTGGAAGTTCGTACAGGGATCCAAGGGCTGTCTGCAGTGATCTCTTGACCGGGGCCGCGATTTTTACCTGGCATGCAATAGCTGTATAGATGCACGTCGCGGCTGAGCCAAAATGTAAAATTTGCGCAGGAATTATGTGCGTTCGCTAGTTCTGCTTTTTATAGGATGGGTTACGCTTATGCTTTAGTAATTACGCATACTTTAGGCGATGTGTAAATGCAGCCAACTGTGACTTATTCAACCGACGGTGATGTAATTAGATGTAAAGCACTAAAGAAATTGTACAGAAATTACTACCCAGAATAATCCCAGAGTGCTTTTGTCAGCCTTGCGAGGTAGTCCAGACAAGAAGCACATCCAGATGAACTAATCCTAGTTTATTGTACGGTGGTTACATTGACAGAATCTTGCAAGACTGAAAATATTTCTCCCCTCCTCTCTTTTTAGTCTAGGGGAAACTAGGGAGGGTCCCTTCTGAAAGCTTCCCATGCTTTTCCCCCACCTGCGGACTGAGCTGCCTCTTACCAGATCATTGCCTGGCTGCAGGTCTTCCCCGTCTCCCAAGAGCATTCCCACATGCCATTACATCTTTACAATATGACTACTAATCTTAAATGTACCTATCACAATAAAGCCAACCAACCTTAAAAACAAAATACATGTGAACATTAATGCAAATTCAATTGGAAAAGCAAAATAACAAGCAACTTTAGAGGCAGTCTGTAAAAAGCTCTAATGCTGGGAAAGGTAGAAGGAAAGAGAAGAGGATGACCAGCAGTAACATGGATGGACTCAGTTACAGTGGCCATGAGTGCACTATTGGAAGACCTGAAAGACCAGGATAAGGACAGATGATGATAGAGAAAAATCTATGTGGTCGCTAGAAGTCAAAAATGACTCGATGGCATATAATCAATTAGAGACAGTCTAGTCCTGGAAGTAACGTTTCTTCAATATCTCAGTAGGCAAGTTGTGAAAGGTGTGCATGCAGTTTGTGTGTGTATGAAAAAGAGTTAACTTCCAAGAGTAAGTAGAAGTTTGAGGCAATTCCCTTTCTGAACGTATGGAAAATTCATTTCTATATTCAGTCACTTGTCCCGTCCCAGTAGTTTAAAGATTTTAATTCATATATTTGTTGTTTATCTTGCCAGATAAGGACAGGTGAACTTCTGGCTTTTCTGGAGCCCTGCTTAATTAGATATATATTCTGCCCTTCCAGCCCAAAAACAGTAGCACTCAAGAGAGTTAATAATAATAAAATACATTTTAATTGTATCTTAAAGCCAATCTATTGCAACAACTTGGACCTATCTATTGCAAGCAGATCAGTAACATTAAGAAATAAGATTTTGCCCTGGGCATTGCTCAGGAGGTTATGCAAACAAAGGTGTGGATAAATTGTAGGACTGTAGACTGACTATCTTCTTAAAGAGAGCTAGTTTATTTTAGAGGTTGATGGTGCTGGAGAACTAAGAGTGGCAACACCTGAATTCTAGTCCTGCCTTAGGCACAAAGCCAGCTGGGTGACCCTGAGCCAGTCACTCCCGCTCAGCCTTAGGAAGCAGGCAATGGCAAGCCATTCCTGAAAATGCTGCCCAGAAAACTGCAGGGACTTGTCCATGTAGTCACCAGGACTCAACACTGCCTTGAAGGCAAAAACACACACAAAAAGTCCCTTGCACAAGCCCTAGGGTGATATTTCTATCAAGAACTGCAGTGTATTATACTTGTATATGAAATATAAAAGTGTCAGTTTATATTCACATTTCCAGCTAATACTAATAATTATCAAATGGGGAAAGTGCTTAGAGAATTCAAGGAGGCACATTCTTCCCTGCCTCCTGCAATTCACCTACATGCCATTGTCAGAAGTCACTGCTGGGCAGCGAACCCAGATTTGACCTGGACCTGTGCAGAAGGCTCTCTCATGTAAGGCCCAGAGATCTTGTTTGGTATCCAGCGGGGTTGGGGCTGAAGAAGAAAGGAATGCAGGATGTTTGTGTGCGAGTGTGTGGGAGGGAGGGAGGGAGGGACCAATTTCAGCAGCATTTGATTTGAAGCATTTGGCCTGCTCATCACCGCCCCTTTTACTTGAAGTGCCAACCTGGAACCTCTTTGGCGCCTAGGAAAGCACTTCCCAGGCCCTTCCCGACATCTCAGTTTCATTTTAGCAGCAAATCCCAGGGGAGGATGATAATCCAGGAAAGCAGACACTGTGGCCTTTCCCTTCAAATTTAGTCTAAACAAGCATTGTTGGTGGATGACATGCCAGAGGATGAGTACACCTCAAATCTTTCATCCCACCACTTCTGGAATTAGGTGAATGAGGAATCCGTAGACAATACTTCCAGATGTTACCTAGAAAAAAACATCTTAGCTTCTAATGCAGCAACCTTACAAGTGCAATTCAGGAGTAAGACCATTGCGCAGGATCCAGACTTAAGCATATTTAGATATTGATGGGATTTATTTTCAGCATGATTAATTTAAGTCCCATTCATTTCAATAGGTCTAACCTGGCTCAGTTAAGCTCACTCCAGGGAAGTCTGCATAGTATAGCCACAGTTAAAAGGTGGGGGATGGGAGGGGATGCTTCCTTTGATTAAAATGACAGTGGGAAACTAGAGTTTCACTTAGTAAAGCATTTGGGCAATTTATATTCTGCCAGGAATGGACAATTTAGCAGAGGTTTCCTCATTTTATCATACCGCAATTTACTAGCCACCTTGAGGGCCCTCTAGGTAGAAAGACAGGATATCAGCTGAATAAATAATAATACTTTATTAGTAAAAGATAAGGGATGGGTTGAAGAGAGATCTGAATTTGCTAAATCTAACAGATGCTGGAGATCAGCCAAGGCTCCTCTTCAGTTTAGCAATACCAGTCAGCTAACTTTGGTTGAAGAAAAGGTGGGCAGGAGTGAATTCCTGGAAAGGCTATGAGCACCATTCAGTTCCAAGGGAAAACCCTGGGCTCAAAACACTTTTATTCCAATGGGCTGGCTCAGCGTTTTCTGGGCCAGGCTTTGCATTTCCTGCCTCTGGCTTCTCCCCTGCAGGTCAGGTGACAACTCCCTTGCTCCAGAGTGCTTCTTCTGGGAACTCTGCACTACCTCAAGCCCAAGTAGAAAGAGACTGGCTTCTCTGTAGTCCGACTGCTGGGCTGCAAGTCTAAGTACACTTACTCTAAAGTAAACTCTGAATTCAGGCAAGCCTAAGCTTCTTTCTGTCTCCTGCCTGGCCTGGTTCCTGGGTGTAAATGCTGACTTGAGCCCTGTCTCCTGAATCTGAACTGTTCATTTTCTGGCTGAAACAAGGGCAGATGCTTTTTGTTTTGTTTTATTAAAGTACTGATGCTGTAGCTAGAAATAATTAATGACTTTGACCCAAACAGACACCCTGGCTGCATTTCTCCTGAGGGTTTGCACACAGAAAAACACCGCTGCTTGAAGCCGTGGTCTTTGTTTGGGAACTTCTTCAACTGAACCCGAAGGGACATTCCTCAATGTACACTGCATTTGATTTCCAAATGCGTATGGAGGTGCAGAGGCGGCCGAGAAGATACACAGAACAATAATATTAAAACAGCAACAACTAGAACCTGTGCAAAAAAGCAGAGGCCCAGAGCCCCTTTAAATCACTCTGACATGAGCTTTCATGGGCTACGAGCACACCCAATACAAGTTGCTGCTCTGGCAGTGAACCTCCGGGGAAGAGCTTCCCATTCCTCCCCCACATCCGAGCCTTCGTGGTCTTTCCCATTAGTTCAGGAACTCTCACCTCCAGCTGAGTTATCATGAGGCCAGGGGTTGGTTGGTTTAAGCCTTGTGGTGGCTTTGTGGTGGATTGAAAAAAGGTACCATGGCTTGTTCTGTTCTTTTCTTCATGGTTTGCCAAACCATATTTCCGTAATCAAAACAGGATAAAATTCTATTGAACATGTTGGGATTTCTGAATAAACAGATAGGATTTCAATTGCACAAGAAATTGGAATCTCTTTATCCGTTTAAGCTCGACTCGTGACTACTACAGAGGCTACATGGAGCCACCACTCTTCTTCCTGGTTGCTTTTTGTTTATTTGACTTCCCACGCTAGTCTGCAGACCTGAGGTTGCCTGGTGGTCTCCCATCCCTCTTAACTTTTTGAGATCAGCCATTAACAGGCTCCAAAATAATAGGAATTCAGTAACATTTCCTCTGCACTTGTTGCTCTGATCCCTGCAGCTGCTGACTTTATTGGAGGAAGCCTTCCCCAAGCAAATGCCCCCGCTTGCTGGGTCGGAACTATTCCTACAAGAACGCTCAACCGCTGGCTATGTTTGCTGAGGGCCAAACGTAACTGGAGGGTACCGTGGTGGAATGGAGGCTGCCTCGGTCAGTGAAAGATACATGCATGGAGCAAATGCAATCTGGAGTCGGAAAAAGCATAGCAACTTGCACCGCGGAGGACGTTCAGCCTCCGGGGAGTTGAGTTGGGCAGGGCATGAAACTATCTTCATAAAAGAGAGCTCGGGCATCCATTAAATACGAAGCTCCCCTGGCAGGAAAGACGGATTTCGAGCGGGCTGCGTCTTATCCATCTCCCTTACTGTTAATAATAATGAGAATCCTGCACCTTGCAATGTTGAAAAGAAGCGATTGCCACGGGAATATTAATATTTGCAGCGGCGTTTAAACTATTCCGGGCCGCAGGCAGTCAGCGCAACTTATCACGGGAAGGGAAGGAGGGGAGAGGCTGAACTTCGGCGACGCGTTTCGCTGAACTTCGCGGCAGTGACGGACGGCGGGCAGCGAGTCCTCCATCAGGCGCTCGCCCGCCTTTACGTCGAAAACGGCCGGCGGCTTAATCTTCCTGCCTGCGCGCCGGCCTGAAGAGCGGGGATGGGATCCAGAACGAGCCGGCGTTCACCTACTCTCCAGCTCCTTCGGGACAGTCCGCGGCTCAGCACTTTGCTTTTAAGTGATACCCAGTCGAAGCAACCACGCCCGGTACCCCGAGCTAGTTTTTGGTGCGAGAGAGGCGAATGCGACGTTGGTTCTGGGGCAAGAGGAGGCGCGCCCATCCCGGGCACCCTTCTTGGCCTTGTTCATTCGGAGCATGTTCCGCCGTTTTCCGTGAAATGCACTCCCAAAGATAGTAATAGCAAGGGAAAGCAGCAGCCTCTGGCTGTTTTGGACTAGGCTTTCCATGTTATTTGGCATGCTAGTCCAAAAGACAGGAGGGCACCGGGTTTCCTTTAACAGCTTCCCAATGTACTGCCTACAACTCCAGGAGCTTGCAGAGTTGGCCATGCTGGCTGGCAATTTTGGTAGATACAGCCCCAGCAAGCGGAGGGCATGAAGTTGTGGAAGATTGGCTTATTGGTTATCGGAGTATAGTTGGGGTAGGTAAGATGTTTTGGTGAGCCAGGTTAAAGCATAGCATATCAATCCTTCTGGGATGAAATAATATTGGGTTTAGGGGATTAAGCTAGGCAAAGAAGATGGTTGAGGCTCAGCCCCAACTTATGTATGACTGGTCTTGCTGGATGAGCCTGTGGGGAGTTTACAGCAATGCTCTCTGTGGTGGTCTTTTGTGATGGTCGCAGGCTCCAGAGGAACTCTGTCAGGGGTTAGGTGTCTGCAGAAACGATGCATATCACAGTTCTATTCTAGGTCTGAATAGAAACCTACAGACTTAATGCAGACTTGGGATTCCAGTGTGGTTTCCCTAGGATTCCAGTTCCAGTGCGAATGTAAAAAAATGAAAAGTAGCACTATAGAAAGAGGTGGTTAAAGCAAATGGTTCAGGAATAGATGCAGAGACAGAAACAAATGGAATGGGGTGAGGTAAGGGGGGTGGTGGGAGAGGGGAGTATTCGGGATCTTGCTTCTGTGGTACTGTTGAACTCCATAGGTTGGAAACCATTTCTGATCTAAGGATCTACAGTGTATCCCCATTTATCTTCATTCATCTATTAGTTACAGTGAAGTTTCTAATTGAAAATAAAACTAGAATTATATAAAGATGTTGACATTCAAAGCAAAGATGTCATGAGAGAAATACAAAACAGTTAAGATGGGAGCAATTTCATGGGGGCCTGCTTTCTGTTTATATAGAAGTCATTGGTCTTCTTGCTATTGAAAAAATCTTCAACTTTATTTTGTTGTACTCTTTTAGGTTAATGCCCAAAAGAAAAACAAAACAAAACACCAAGACAATGTCATACTGGCCATTATGTTACTGAATTTACTAGGGAAACAAATTACTTTGTTCCTTGCTAAAAATTAGATATGGAGCTTGTGGTCTGACAAAATATTCAGTGTAATTTGAAAGCTGTGAACGTGAAAGTTAAAAAAAATAATTTGAATAATTTAATTAAATTCAGCTGGCTTTCAGTATCTTATCTGTAATGTCCAAGTAGCCAACCAGTGTCCCTCCATATGTCCCTGGGATGGAGCTATCATCAACTCATGGTCAGGGATAATGACATCTCTAACAAGATTTTGAGGTCCATCAATATTTACCTCTCTTATGATTACTGGTTAAATGAGAATGCCGATGGAGAAACATCTCCATCTCTCCTAATCCTGGAAGTCCAATATATCACTGTTTATGTTTCTCATCACTACAAAAATATAAAAGAAAAATATCTTCCATTTCCTCCTGATTTTGTGCCCTTCTGGAATGCTTAATTACATTTCCTATCAGAGCAGCTGGTTAGATTGAGTAGGGATAATAGTTATAGGTCAGCCCATGAAAAGAGCGTCCAGTTGGGGAAAGTTGCCCTCTTTCCATTCCTTAGGAAAGAAATTTTAGTGGCAACCTGATTCTGAAAGTCCTAGCTGGAAAGTTTTTCTGGTCATCTTAGAGTTCAGTGAATCCATGCTTCTTATTGGCACCCCAAGCCAATCCCAGCTCTGTGACAAAAGTATACCTATATTATGCACATATTTGCTATATTCATCATTTACATTTTTAGAATGTGGGAGAAAAATCTCAGACTACTTCCCCTTTATGTTTATGAAGATTCTCAGTCATCCACGTGGAATTGTCTGAAGGTTCAGTCTGGAGAAGCTGCTTGGACAAGTAGCGAAACGTCTCTAACCAAAAAGAAAAGAAGTCCAGTTGCCATGACTCAACCTCCAGATACTTCCCCTTTATCACAACTTTTAAATGGTTATCTGGAACAGCTTTGTAAATCAGTCCACTTCAAAAATAGTGGCTGGCACTAAAACATTATGCAGGAAGCCATAATGTAGTTTGCTTTTGGCTTAGTGTGTTGGGTGAGTCTAGCTATTGTGATTTGTAAACCCAGCCCCTGTGAATTAATTGTGGTTCTCTAGCATAGATGTGGAAATAAACCAGCCAGGCAGGCTTAAGCATGAGCTGTTCCTGCCATCTCTTTGGAAGAGGAGGAGGAAAGGAAGAGATGTGGAATAGCTTTCACCCTAGATATGGGGAAACAAACAGCAAAGAACTCCTCGGCACAGGACTGAGGAGAGGACATGGAGCAGTTTAAGCAGGAAGTTAATATCAGGAGTCAAGAGTAATCAATCTCTGTTTCTCTGAAACAGCGTGAAGGAGGCAAATAAAAGTTCGGCACCTGATGTAGGGCAGCAGCTGAAAGCTGGTTGATTTTCCCTCCCCTTTCTTCTCTTTCTGTGTCATTCTCCTCGGTGCCTCCATTCATCACACTGTCACTGTCCGTTCTGGCTTCCCCTGGCGTTTAACTTGCCTCAGAGCTGATGGCACAAATTTAATTTGTTACAGGCAAAGGAGGGGTGAGCTGAGCCTTGCCTGGGGGCACCATTGCTGTAAGCGGTGTCAGGCGGAGGTATTGTTCCTTAATGGTGGCTGGCCGGTGCAGGGAGAGGTGGCAGAGGAACCAAACTGATTAAATTAAACCAAATTGCTTCTTTTTTCATCCTGCAAGTAGGCAGCTTTTGCCAAAAGACAATAACTTTGGAGGCAGATGCTCTTTGGAAGCAGAGGAGCAATTAATATTTATTAAAAAGCTCAACAGCTAAAATGGCCTTCCTGCCCCAATCTGGTGCCCTCCAGATGTGTGGGCTACAACCCTCACCATCCCATCACCAGCATGCCTATGAGGATGGGGGGTGTTGAAGGGCAGCAGGTGGGGAAGGCTGAATGGAAGGATACAACCACACTTTGGGAATATGTGGAGCTTTTCAATCACCATTAACAATGTAATTCTATGCATGTGTCATCAGAAGTGAGTTCCACAGGATTTCCTTGGTAAAAGTCCATAGAATTGCACCTTAATGGGTATCCTTTCATATTTAACTCATGTTGTTGGTGGCTTTGAAACTTAGTATTATGCCATAGTTTCATCAGCTCTCAAATGTAACAATTTGCTATTTGGCATAAAGTGTGTATTTTTTTTAAAGATGCCTGAATCTGCAAAAGAAAAACAAATATTACTTTTAAAAAATGACTGAGTACAGGTGAGTTTTATTTTATTTTAAAATGTACTCCCCTTAGGCATAGGGAGAAATTTCCTTTTTTCCCTCATAGAAAAATGGGGAAGGTTATTGATAACAGTGAGCTTTATTGTGTACTGGCAATGTCCATCTTAATAGTCAGATGACACTAATAAAGTCTCTGACTTCAGTTTAATGACTTAGATTCCAAACCATACAGATTTGGTCCAGAATAATACAAGAATTACATTCTTCTGATATTCCCTTATTGGGGTATATCTGTATTAATCAATTGCAGCAAAAATATATAAGGTCCTGGGGGGCTTTAAAGATGAACATACTTATTATAGCATTTGTGTTCTTGAACTATGCCATAATAAATAGGTTAGAATTTAAGATGATACAGGACTGTTTGTGTGTCTTACTTGAATGCATTATCATCACATCTGTTGCTCAGGAGGCCCACTTGCAAGATTAGGGGTGGCTAGATCATCTCTTTAAAAACAAGCCAAAATCAAGCACCTAACTCTCGGACATTGTTTTTAAATTAAAATGTTTCCTGTTCATGGAGATTGGAAGTATTGAGAATAGAACTCCTTTGTCAGTTAGCTCTGGTCAAGTATGTAGTGAACCTTGTAAACACAGCAACTTTTGTGTTTTGTAAAACCTATCCAAGTGAAAACCAGTATACTAACTCTACTATTGAAATGAATTCATAGATCAGATTAACTGTTAGGTAAAGTACAATGCATAACAATTCCCAGAAAAAGTGGGGTTGCCACCAGTTTGGAAACTGTAGTTACACTACAGTGCATCCTGAATTTCTTTAAAATTCTGTATAAGTACATTACTCTTTTTTTTTTTTTTAAATCACAGACAGTTGGAGGTTACTGACCATTATGTTCTTAGCAAAGCAAATTTTAAAAACTGACTTTGCCCTAGATGGTCCTCCTAAGCAGTACTGTAACATTCTGTAATGTAGATTAGGCTAACTGGCCCAGGTCAGTTAGTGAGTTATGTGATGGAGCAGAGATCTAAAACCTGCACTTTTCCAGTCACCCAGCATTCTCCATTTTGTATCCTGTCTTCTTGCATTGGACTTCATATGCCATTATTTCCAGTTAGCATAGCTGCAGGGATCATGGAAAGTTGCAACCTAACAAATCTGAAGGGCACTCACTAGCCTGGAAAACTCTGGCTTAATTTACTGCATATGCTTGGCTTATATGCAGGTGTTTACATGCTTTGCTATTCACTCACTATCTTGCCTCGTGAACTTCGGTATTCAGATTTTGCTTTAAGACTCCATGATAGTATAATTTGCATTTTTGATAGAAACAGCTGAAGTTTTGATTTGCTTGGATCATTATATGAGTGAGGCGCCTGTGTCCACCGTAGAAGAAGGCCCAACCCCCTGCTTTGCATTTCCCATCCAGTCGTTTAGCCACAGGGGAATGGCACCCAAAGTCACCTTCATTCTCATACATCTGACAAGTATTTGCAATGACTAATCATTTTCTGTGTGGCTTGCACTAAACCACACTTGCAAAATAATGTATTCTTAGACTCCATCCCCATAAAGGCTCGATCATTTAGTAGTGTGGAGAACCGATTAACAATTTGTAACTATAACAAGGGAAAAATGGTGTTTGGTCAGGTTCTTAAAATCTTGCATTTTATTCCCTTCCCTTGAGCACAAGGCTCTTTATACTCATTAAGAGCTCCAGAGTGCTAAGTCATTATTATAATAAGGATATATGCTGAATAAAAAGAGCTATGCTTCAGGCTCCATAAATTACAACTGTCAGGGACAGTGTTCAAGGGATCCACAGAGCTGGGAATAATTATTTACAGCATGCTTTATAGAGCAATTAAAAATTCCCCAACTGGTGTTAATTGCTTTTAATGTGCAGAAAGCACTGTCTGGGTTTCAAGAGAGTACACTGCAAAAATGTTTAAAGATTGCCTTAACTTGTTTTATTTTTTTAAAAGAAAATGTTACTTTCTAAACCACTAGCCCTTATAATTTCTGTCATTTTAAACAACTGTGTCATTGGTGCTTGTTGAAACAATAATGCTGTTGTGAGCCCATCTTCACCTGGATTTTCTTATTCAGATGGACTCATCAAAATAATTAACAGATCAAATTGGTCTTATAATTAATAGGAATACAGAGCCATAGAATTGGAAGGAAACTCCATGCAATAAAGTTCAAGATCTATTTTTTAACCACCTGTGGAAAACAAATATTAATTTGTCACATTCTCCCCAGTCTTGTCACTATCTAGATCAAACCAGATAATGCAACTCTGAAGCTTGACAGTATATTGTTGTTAAAATTCAACATCAGAAATAGTTTAGATTTCTAAAAGGAAAAAAAAAAAAGACTTCTCTAGCACTACAAGCTATTCTATTTTGTCTTTCCTTACAGTTTTTTTTTCCTAGTAAGAAAAAAAAAGGATAAAAGAAATTATTGGAAAATATAGGAGGACTATATGGAGTAAACAATGTCAAATTCTGTGGAATAAACAGGGTCTGCTCTGATAAAAATCTGAAATCAACAAATCTTTGTTTTGCTGTCTGGATGAAAATTAATCAATCAACCCAAACAAAACTTGGCAGCAGGTATGAATATCTCAGCAGGTATGAATATTTCAGAGCATAATTTCCACTTGACAAAATTAATTGATGAGCAAGCTATCTTTGATTTGATTCAGAACACGCTCAGTATTTTCACAGTTGTTTGCTCACAAAATTCTCAAATCCATGATTTCTGAAGGTTGTATCCAGTTGAAAATTTGGTACAATATTGGCTATTGTCCCCAGTGGAATTGCAGTTTGATTTTACTCATCCTTTACCCATTAGATAGTCCTAGACATTGTAAGGTCATTGCTTGCTTCCTTTGGCTTGATAGCAGTGTGAGACTACAGAGGATGAGGTTGACAGTCTAGATTGGAAGGTGAATGGCTATGTAACTAATGTTAATACAGAGGAGGCTGAAGGTCTAGGCCAAGCTGATAATGTCCTGAGCAATGTGATTGACATCAAGTCTTCCATTTTATTTCAAGACTAAGATAGTTCTTAAAGTTTTTCCTGAGAACTGTCAGCTACTTTTTTAGACTGAGATTTTTGTTTCTCCCCTTTGGAACAGTTAATAGCATTTTCTTCTTGCCATCCCAGGACTTGCCCAAGGCCAATGGCATCTAGGGTGAACAGTACCTGTGGCACCTATCCAAATACTTTAACCTTTATTGCATAGTTGGCCCATTTCATTACTTTGATGCATGTCCTGCATGATTTATCCCTTTCACTTAAGCCATTAAACATATATACATAGCTCTGATCATAAGCCCGCACATGCACATTGAATGAGCGCTGATGTTACAAAAATTCTATATATTGATATAATGAATACAACACTGTTCATTCAAATTAGCATCAGCAGCTTTATGTCTGAAAATGAACTGTTTCTACTATTTATTTGAGCAGTTCAGCAAATAGTTAAATGGAGCAGCTTGATACAGTATGTGCTACCCAAGCGGGTGCTCATGTGGTCTCTTCTATCTCTTCCTGTTTCTGAAACCAGCTATTTCTATACCATCAAGAGGGAGCAAGAAGAGTACAAATACAAAATGTAGTCAAGAAACCAATATAAAGCTAGCTTAATTTCAAGCAATTTTTTTTTATCGTAAAAAAACAGAAAACTTTAAAAAATCACAATTTGAGAAATTAAATTCAAATGTAGTATAAAATAAATGTACCATTAAAATATAATTGGAAACAGATAATATTAATGTAAACAATTACATAGAAATCTACATTAGCTTTTGTTCAAGAAACAGGATTAATAGACCATACGAGCGAGACTTGGGTTTGACTGAAGGAAACAGTACTTGTCTATCAAAACAAACAGATGAGCACAGATTTTCAGCGTATAAATTGGTGCATGCATTCAAAAATCAACTATTAAAAAATCAAAATCCTGCTGCCATTATATTCAGATAAAGATCCTCTATTTACCTGTGATTACTGTGCCTCATTACACTTTCCTAAGTATGTGTCTCTGAGGAGACAGAACTCCCACAATTTCCACCCAGAGGCCAGTTACGGCAGTTGCGGTCCAACACATCTAAACTGCACCAAGATGGAGAAGCTTGAGATAGATACACTAATAAATCTTTCATTTTTTAAAGAAAATAGCATTTACCCCAATTTGGCAAAAAAATAAAAGAAAGAAAATCAGGCATCGGGGGACCAATGGCCTCACTGGAAGAGATTATGTCATATTCTTCATCAAAAATAAACCACTTCGAACTCGTGCAACTTCAACAATCTCCTAGTTCAGTTGCTCTAATTTTTTTTTAATTTTTTTTTTTTGCAGACTTTGTCTGCAGATGCAGCCTTGTTGGAGATGAAAGTCTGGCCCTGACTGTCCATACCAATAATGCTGGTACATCACAACCATTCATGTGAGCAACACATTGTCCTCTTCTCTATCTGTCAGTTCATCTGACTGAGCCCTGCCTGTTTTGCCTTTCTGTTGCTAAGGAGGCATTCCTTTTAATACCGCTCAAGTTAAACTTTCTTCTTTAGTATCTCTTTGTCACCCTTTTTTTCCTTTTGTCAATATGCGCATACTTGTATGGATAATTGAAACTAATTGTATATATTCACTCTTCCAAACTAAATCCACACTTCTGGCTTTTGCAAATCACAGTTTTCTTCCAAACCACTTTTTCAGATTAGCAACGATTCACTGTTGGTATTAGCAGAAATCCCTATACACTGTGCCCAAACCTAAGGATTACTTCCTTATAAAAAGGAATTAAGAGAGGAGGCGCTTCCATTGACAAGAATAAATGTATGAAGCACATCTGTACACTGGTTGCCAGCTCTGCTGCCTCTTGGAAAGAGAATGCCTGATCACAGTTGTCTGTGCTCTGGTAACATCCCAATCAGATAGCCTCAATACATCTGAAGACAATTGAGAAACATCAGTTGATACAAGCTTGGCAGCAAGATTATAACTAGTGATGTGTAACATATCAGGGTTTAGTGATTTCCACTAACTTCCTATGTGTTTCCAGATGCAATCAAAGACACATGGTTACCTAAAAAAAAATCACCTGCTGTCAATATTAGGATCTTTGTGAGGCCCACTCTGTTGCTTCTGTCTTTGGAGTTTAGGCAGATGACTATCACAGACTGTTTTTCTTGGGAACGACACGGCAATAATGAACATTCCTCTCCAAGCATGTTCAACACTCCTAATTTTCAGGTATTAATTATTGTGTATGGAGGCTTAGCTTGAATGGTGTGCATACCCTTTTTAACCATTCATTCATTTGGTCATTCATTTGACATCATGCATATATGGGAAACAGGTTACAAAAAACAGGTTTGATAGGTCTGTGAGCTTCCAATCTGAAAAGAGGCATAGGAAAACAACACCGGAAAATTGAGCAGTGAAAACAAGGAAGAAAACATGCAATGTTTTATTTATGTTATGATTTTTAATATTGTTTTAATAATGTTTCTTAATTTTTAAGTAACTTTGAGAATTTACTGGATGAAAGATGAAATATACATTCTCTTCATATATGCATACAAGTAAAAGTTGTGTTAGTTGTGGTTGAGATAGCCCAGCAGCACAGAGAGAAATCACTTCTCCCACTACAGAATAATAAGCTTCTGAACTTCAATTTAGCATTTTAGACAGTCTACCCCAAACTTTATCCTCCAAATGCACTGAACTACAACACCATCATTTCCAAGCAGCACAATTTAGAAAAACAGGATACATCTGCAGATATTAAGTATCTTGGTAAAGATGAGTTTTGTTGAGGAAAGGAGTGCACAGATTTTATAATTAACTCACAACATGTTTGCTATACCTAACAGAAAAGTTACTGAGGGTTACGTGCTAACCTTCAAAAGCCTGTTTTGTTTGCCATCCAAACATTATTGCACCAATCAGGTTGGTGAGTGAATGGCCTTCAAAATCAAAGAAATAAAATAAAAATTAATAGCAATGAGGCTTTATATCACCTTAATAATGGCTAGGAAGTGCCAAAAGAAGCTGTAAATAACTAGTGAGGAATTGGCTATTATTAGAGTGCTAGAGCATCTTCAGAGAGCCAGTTTGGTGAAGTGGTTAAGGCATCAGGCTAGAAACTGGGAGAGTGTGAGTTCTAGTCACACCTGAGGCACAAAGCCAGCTGGGTGACCTTGGGCCAGTCCCTCTCTCTCAGCCCTAGGGAGAAGGCAATGGCAAACCACTTCTGAAATCTTGCCCAGAAAACTGCAGGGACTGGTCCAGGCAGTCACCAGGAGTCAACACTGATTTGAAGGCACCAAAATAAATAAATAAATAAAAATAAAAAAGAACATTTTCAGGAGACAAGAGCCCCCTGGAAACCTGAATGATACTTAAGTACCAGAAGGCCAGGATAAAAATTATTATATACAATTTAAAAATAACAGGAACAAAAGGAATGTTAACATTGTGAATGTTTGATATATATGTATGTATGTATGTATGTATGTATGTATGTATGTATGTATGTAAACAAAGGATCCAGTACCTAAGCCTGGGAAAGCATAGCCCTAAGTCAATGCTTACACTCTGGAATTCTCCCTGCTCAGGTGACTGAGGTGTGAAAGTGCAACACTGGGCGGGGGGGGGGGGGGAGAAAGAAAACCCGTGTAGCCTCTGCAAAATAGCTGTCATAAAGCAATTGTAGTTGCACATTTATACAAACACACCCTTGCCATTATGCAGAAAGTTTATTGTTTGTGTGTAGGATTAGTAATTCAAGGAGACTTGCTTGCCCATGACATCCTTAGCATTTTGGCAAAATAAATTGGCCCTACTTTGCAACATTCTTCATCTGCAGTGGAAAATTCATGGAGAGCCCTTTCAGGGTAGCCTTAATCAAACTGATGGATTCCTCTCCAGTGACTTTATTAATCCAGATTGAAGGAGGGACTCTAAACACCCCCTCAGGAGTTTGAGGTGGGGGTGAGAAGAAAAGGGAGCTGGGATCTTAGCAGATGATTGACTTCTGCGAGAGCTGGTAGGAACTAATAAATAAAGAGCACAGCAAATGGACTGCTAGCTCTTTGCAACAGGCACACTTTCAGAGAAGGGGCAATGCTGATGTGAGGCTCTGCCAGCCACACTCGATGCCTTCTCATTTAATAAAAGCAGTAAGGCATGTCATTACTAGACTTTCAAATACCTGCCCCACTCAGATTGCCTATTGCCCTCAGGCTCCCTTATACTCAAGTCCCCAATTATTTAAGATTGCTTGCAGATCTCTCTTTACTCCAAATTTAATGGAAATAGATTATTGGTTGGTGGTTTGTAATCTAATGCTAGCTGACCTACCTGCCAGTGAGAGTAGATGTAAATTACCTTTCCCAATGGCCTACTGCTTGTTTCTACAAATGTTGCCCATGATTGTCTGAGCAGCCTTTCTATGAACATGATGCCCACTAAAGGTTTCCTAGGGAGCATCCATGATGACATAATGAACATTTGAGTTTTATTCTGAATTCACTTGTGTTAAGCATGTTCCCATCACACTATAGGGAGGCAGAGCCGGTCTGTCCAGTGAAACTCTTGTCCTGGCTTGTAACCAGGCCATGTGCCAATGGGCAATTAGTCCCTATCACCTCTTCTGGCTTTGTTTCTCCAGCTCTGCTGGGGGAAGTTGTAGGTGTTGACACTAGAAAGCTCAACCATCTCCAAGACAGCCCCGAGAGAGAGAGAATTTTCCTTGGTTCTCCTCAAGAAAACATCATTATAAAGAGATTTCACAGCTTTCCTTGCTGGCGCACGCATCCAGGGATATTATTAGCATTTGTCAATAAATATTTGCACTGATTACATAAACTGTTATAAATAATCCCGAGGTATGTGATGGAATTAAAAACTGATTGATTGATTGATTGATTTGTTTTATATCCCACCTTTTCTCCAGGAACTAAAGGTATGGTATTCCCTATCCCCACCCCCCCAACTACGTATGGTAGACTTTCCTGAGGAATATGATTGGCTGAAAGTCACCCAGTGAGCCTTTTCCAAAAAAAGCAATAAACCAATAAAAATCTCAGAAAAAAACTCTGACCTTATTTAGCTCTGCTGTAAGTGTCAGAAACCTATATATTGGTGTATTTATAAATATAGCTAATGTTTTTAAAGATCCACCACCTCCACAGAATAAGATTAGACTCTGAAGATTTCCCAACTTAGCAGATTTATTTAGAGAAAATATCTGTTTTGAGATGGTGAAGCTAGGGAAGTGTTACTCTGCTCATGCCTATCAACTCAATGTCTGTGCCAGTAGAGAACAACCTGGGGTCCCAGGACTGCAGCTGACCCCCCAAATGGTCCCCAGAATGCCTCCAAAAATGGCTGCCAAATTGTAATTTTAAATATAGCTGTTCAATTCAATTTTAATTCAATTTAAATTTGAATGCTACCCTGGTCTTGTCCACTTCCCTACTACTCAGAGATAGTGCATCCTTGATCTAGTCCCACTGAATGTTGATCTGGGTGTGTATTTTAATAAATATAACTTTCCAGTGAAAGAGTTAACTAAGATGCTCAGGGTTCTTTTGAATGGTCACAAGCTCTATCAGAATGGTACGGTGTACTGTAGGGCACCTTTCCTTAAGCTCTCAGACAGATGCAGATGTTATATTGTGTCATGCCCCAAATATATGGAGTTTTACATGACTCTCTGCTCTGAAAGCTTAAGGGAAGGTGACTATACTGTAGACGCCATTCTGACAGAGTTTCTCTCTCTATATAGTTCAATCACTAGATAGCTTCTAAAACTAATGCACTCTATATAGTCATCTAAGTGTGAAGATCTATGAGTTCAATTCCTAGCAGAGGGTTTGAACCCCATAGAACAACATCTGACTACCCATGTCTGAGAAGTCCCAATGAGGAGAAAACCAGTCATGCGGTACCTCCTGGTGATCATTACAACCGAAGGTACTCCAAAGTGTCACTGCTTCATACCTTATTGATCATCAGTCTCATGCTGCACTAGGTTTGTATGTCTTCTGATCGGATACTTTACATCAGGGGTCAGCAACCTCCTCCTACATGGGGGCCAGAGGCCATGTGCCAGCCCACTAGGTACCAGACTAGGAATCAATTCCACAGGAAGGCTAAAGCCACTTTTATTGAGACTGGCTACAATAACAGAGTCTTGCACGTCTGATTGTGCTGTAACCCCTTCTCCTCCTCATAGTTCAGTGAATTAGGGAGGTGTCTGCCTGGGCCACTTCCAGATGTTACCTCATTCTGGACTGCTGCCATTTCCAGAGGAGCTCCTGAAGCCATCTCTGAGGTGGCAAGTGCTCTCTCCCTCTCTCTTGTGGGACAGATAACTATCTATCTATCTATCTATCTATCTATCTATCTATCTATCTATCTATCTATCTAGGGGATCATGGGCTGGATGATTTCAGGTGGTGGGCCATATCTGGCCCGCAGGTCATGGATTGCCAACCCCTGCTTTATATGCTGTTTCTTGGCCTCCCTCCAGAGAATTCTGATTAATTGCCGTTATTTTTATAGAAGATATGGGGGGGTGGGCTATGGGCAACAACTTTGCCAGTCATTAATTGCTGTTTTCAACAGGTATATGGGTTTATTAAATGACCTCCAATGCAGTCAGGCTTAACAAGGTGAAAACAGACAAGGCTTTGGAGCTGAACTTGGACTGGCAGGGTCCAAGTATTAGGTGAACTGACGCAGTCATGGCTGGATTTTTAATGGACTTTTAAATCCCCTCTTCCATGTCATCTGCTAAAAATAAAGGACTTAGCCATGAAGCACTCTACTTTGTAGAGTCACAATTTTAAGTTAAATTTATTCTTTATTTTGAAAGAGTACAAAATATAAGCAAAGTACCAAGATACACTACCTAACAAAATTAAACTAAACAGTCCATAAACGATTATAAAACCAGAAAAAAGCAATCCTGCCTAATTTTCTGTCTCCTAGATCTTCTACCACTAATGAACAGTATGAGAATATCTCGCCTAAATCTGGTTCTAAGATCAGGATTACCAACTTTACATACTGTATGAGAAACATACAGTATTTAAATGCACATCAATTGTATTAAAATGACAATGATTTTCAAGCAAGTGTCAATAAATTAGAACTACCTGGGCTGCAGAAACTCAGATAAACACTAAATAACAGCACAGTGTCTCTTTGCTGTCATTTAGTGGTTGTCTGGATTTTTGCAGTCCAAATATAGTAGTTCTATATTAAATGCCATTATTTTTTCATCTGTTTATCACATTGTTATTTCAGATCCAAGCTAGACGTTTCAAGAGATTTTGGTCTTGGTGTCTGTATGGCAGACAAATATCTGTCTACCCTCTCTCTCTCTCTCTCTCTGAATCATATTTGAGAGTAAACTTGAAATGAATTTTTGGAAATGTAAAGATGTTGTATGCATAGTATGCTGAATGCATAGTAACTATGGGATTTGTACTCTAAAGGCCAGTAAGTACATTTTCTAAATAATTATTTATTTATTTGTTTGTTTGTTTTTATTTTATCAAATTTCTCCTCCGCCCATCTCCCCCCAATGAGGGAGGCAAGGCTAGCTGTCATTTTCTCATATATCTCACAATTATGTGAGATATATGAGAATACCCATCAAAAACAGAATGTTTCTATTTCTGCTTCTGCCTCCCCCTTCAAGCTGACTTTCAGTGTGGGTCCCTGATTTGGCTAAACTCCTCTTTGATGTTTTAAAAGTTGTATGTGTGTGTGTGTGAGCAGGTGATAGCTGGCTCTCTGGCTAGTCTCAATAATTGAAAACATTTGTGGTTTCCTCTCCCTGCTAGCAAAGCACTGATATCTGAGAAATTACTGGCACAGAAGTTACTTTGGCAGGATCAGACACATCCCACGACTCCGGAGCCTTTTCCTATCTGATTCCCTCACGACAATAACTTCTGGAATGTTCCAGTCATCTTGGACACTATATTGACTGGAAAATTCTACAAATTGTTATCCCAACTCCTCAGGAGGTTTCTTTCAATAATGAAATATGTGTACATATTTATACTAGTCCACTTATTCATTGATATTATGAGATTATTGCAGAATTCTGCACAAACAGTTCTGCTTGTCTAAAGTTGCCTAGGTTCTGAAAAGTCACTGCTGGTAACTTGTTTCTTATGGTTTTGACTTATCCTGGGATAGTCTTCACACTTTCTGACAACATACAAATGTGTTCTCCCAATGCTATTTTTCCATTTTTTGAAAGCAGTGGGTATATCTAAAACCAATCTTAGCATCAGCGTTGGAGGTAAGGCTAGCTGTCATTTTCTTACTACTGAAGACCAATTTATGTAGAACATATCAATGATTCAAGAGACCCAGACTCACCAGACTCATATCTCAGCCAGGTATCTTGGGCCAATCTCCCTCCTTCCCTCCCTCCCTCCCATAGCCAACCACATAGGGTTAATTAGGACAGGGAAGACAGGGAAGGATTATGTATGCCAGGGTTCCTCAACCTTGGCGACTTGAAGTTGTGTGGACTTCAATTCCCGGAATTGCCCAGCCAGCATGGCTGACTGGAGAATTCTGGGAGTTGAAGTCCACACATCTTCAAGTCGCCAAGGTTGAGGAACCCTGATGTATGCTATCTTGACCTCCTTGGAAAAAGGGAATATTTTATACAATGTTTTTAAATTAAAAAGCCCACCTTTTGAAGCCTGATATTTCAGTGGTAGAATTGTAGGGGGGGGTGTTTCTCCTCTAGCTATTTTCCACTTTCACAACATTTCTTTTCAGAAATGTTCAACTGAGGAAAGTGCAGCCTTCCCCCCCCCCCCATTCTACTAAGAAGTCATTCTGCTGAGTTTTGTACCTAGAAGAATTAACCAGTCATCCCCACCGTCCTTTGTTACCTGCCACCATTGCTTTTTCCACTGAAACCTCTGAGGATGCGTGACGCAGCTGGTTTCTTTTTTTAATGAAACCATCAGAGAAATGAGAAAAACGGTTGCATGCCACATTTATCCGGTCAGAACACTTGTGGTGACTTTGCAAAGATTATCCTCCAAACTTTCCTGCTCCTTGAATCCTAACAAAAGGATAAATAATAATCAGGAAAAGCTTTGCTGGAAGCCTGGCCATTATAAGCCAATCAGTATGCAGCTTGGTTCTGAGCCACTCTAAAGCGCTGTGTTCTCCAGCAAGATGACTGTGTTATTAGGATGGGTCAGTCACGCTGGCACAAAGTTGTCAACAGTCATGTTAGTTTTCCTTCTGTGGCAGAAGTGTCTGACTCTCAAATCCTTACTCTAAAAGCACATTCAGTGAGTTTCATTGTTCCGCAATCAACCAGCTTGGGCTTTAATCACAAATTATGGAATTGTACAGCCTTGGCCTAGAGAGAAACAACAACAAATTACACAAATAAATAAAGTTTTACACAAATATATTTTCACAACCTTAACAAGTTATGTATTGCAATAATTTCAAGACTGTCTAAAGTAGAGAGCCAGAATCAAAGAGCAATGAAAGCTAATCAGATAGCCAGACATGCTGGCAAGGCACGTGATAATTGACTGTATTTTTAATCTCATCTTTTTTTCTATTTGAACATTACAGGTGGCTATCTCAAATTTAGGAGTAGTAATCATATAATACTGAGCACTAATGTAGTACTGTGTAGACTGTTCTCCACATGTGTACCTTTGTGTTCAGTGGGTCTTACTCTTAGATCACAGTGTATACAATCACAGAGTATTTAAAGCTCACTGGTTACAATTTATTAATGCTAAACACTGCTATCACTCTTTCTGGATCTTCTGGATCTGCTACTGTATCTGGCAAACAGCGAAAAGCAATTTCTATACCAATGTTTTTCAAACTTGGCAACTTTAAGATGTGTGGACTTTATGCTGGCTGGGGAATTCTGAGTGTTGAAGTCCACACATCTTAAAGTTGCCAAGTTTGAAAAACACTGTTCTACACAGCTGAGAACTATTTATTTATTTGGTATCCATCCACCTTTCCTTCTCCAGTGTAATCTCAGGCTAATGTACTGAAAGGCCCACAGTCACCCTAACAATTTAGGGGGGATTTGTCCCTGATTGCCTTAATCTGAGTCCAACCCTCTAACTACTATATCTCACTGGTTTTCGTGTTAGGAATGTTTAAGATGAGGGTAAAACACACACCTACAAAAAAACTCTGCATGCATAGCTATTGTTGCAAACCTTACAAAGCACTGCATAGGAAGTTACTGTAATCTTATTAGCCCGATACTGGAGGCTGGGGCTGAGTCAGAGCGAGAGGCTTGCTAACATCAGGTCACCTGACATATTCAAAGTGAGAACAAGATTCAGATCTGGAATGTTATTATTTCTCTTTAGCAGACTAATGCTACTAGACCAAAGTTTTTCAAAATTGGCAATTTAAAGATGTATGGACTTCAGTTCCCAGAATTCCCCCACCAACTCCCCAGACAATTCTGGGAGTTGAAGTCCACACATCTTAAAGTAGCCAAGTTTGAAAAACACTATACTAGACCTAGTCATACTTCAAGGAGTTGAATTCCTAAATCAATGAAACTTCAGGTAGTGAAACTTCATTTTATGTCCCCCCCCCCCCATGGAACTATTTTAAATACAGACTATTAAATAAAATAATTAAATATTAATTGTCCTATGCAACACTTAGGTTGAGTGGGGCAGCCAACCCACCATGCCAAATGTAACACGAGTGCCCCTTTTGTGGAAGAGCAACAGTCTTTCTTCTTTGCCTAACGCCCCCCCCCCTCCTCTCCCCGCAGTAGCCCCTGGGAGGGCCATTAAAGGGCTCTCCTTCTTGAGGCAGTCATCAGCGCCTTCCTTTCTCTCCGAAAAGCGCCCGCTCTCCCAAACAAACCACAAGGACTTTGGATGATGGAGCTGGCGCCGGCAGATTCCCTAAAGAGCTCAGAAGAACTTTAGGCAGGTAGGGAGGGGGCAGCGGGGGAAATCCGATCACCTGCAGACAAGGCGCGCCCTAGAAAGGAGAAATCCTGGGCGACCAGGGAAGGTAGCAGGGCCCTTTCGCAGAGCCGGGGAAAAGGCTGGGCGACTCTGTCCGGATTTGGCCAGAGTCCCAGCTTCTTTCCCGCGCCCTCGCAGACAGAAGCGCCGCGCCGCTACCTTCTCCATACTCTGCGCCGAGCAGAAATTCAACAGGCGTGGCCACGAAAACCCGTGAAAAGCTGACCCGGTTGAACTTCTGCTGTCAAATCGCTGTGAAAAGTAGCAGCAGCCGACAGCGATGGCACGGCGCTGGGCCGGGGGGAGAGGAGAAAGCAAATAGTCCTGCGGTTAGGCCAGGATTGTTCGCTGCATCCCGAGTACATAAAGTGGATTGGAGTTTCAGAAACCTACAACCGTCTAAGGCGGTGTTTCTCCACCTCAGGGACTTTAAGATGTGTGGACTTCAACTCCCAGAATTCCCCAGCCAGCAAGTGGCCGAGACTGGGTAGGGACCTAGGCGTCAGCTTCAGCGTCCCAGTGGAATTTTATTCCAAATAAATACCCTAGAATCTAGCAGGAGCTAATGTGCAAACCTCCTCGTACGCAGGACAGCAAGCAGTTTTGAGCAAGGGCTCAGAAGAATTCGGAAGTGAACATCGTTTATATCGTAGAAAAAGTACTGTACTATCTTTTTTTTTTAATGATATTCTAAGATTGCTTACTTTTCTCTATACTCACAGCTTCTGTAAAAAAAAGCATCAAGTGGAATAATTTACACTTCTACTGTGGGAGCGAGCCCTCGTTAGAAAGGCGGGGGCGTATACAAGAGGTGTATGTAAAAGCCCGCTCCTTTAAACTGTGTAAGAATTACAAATTTACTTGCCACAAGTGCCACAACTTTCGCTACCAAATGAAGAAGGGGAAGGATACGGTTGGGAAAAAAAATCAAACTCAACGTGGACAAGATCTCAATGGCTATTTTTTTCCCTTTTCCACGTCTCCCACCCCACCCCCCCGTTCGAGGGCGGAGGAATCTGCATCGGAAGACGCAGGCTGTGCGGAATCTTTGGTATAAATTGGATCTGACACGGAACAAAACAGCCTTGCAAATATTTATTCGGCGCTTCTGCGAAGCCGCGGCTTGGGTTCCCTGGGACATTTGAACTCGCCCCGAAGAGGTCTGCGGGCTGCAGGAGAGGCGGCGTGGCTCCGCGTCCTAAGCGAAGAGGCGGGGGAAGGGTGCCTGAACAGATGCTCTTCCCCAATAAGATCGTCTCCCGATCACTTAGCGGCGGCGGCGAGGCAAAGGCCATCTGGCTTGTTATTCTATAGCCTGGGGGGGAAGGGACAATATTTGGGGGTCCCGGAGCAACTGGGAATTGAAGCGTCGTTACAACAGAAGCCCTGGATATATGTGTGTATTAAGATCATGTCGAGAGGGGCGAATAATGTTAATTTCAAGTTCTTTCCGAAAGGATCGCAAACACTTTCATAATCACAAAAGAATGAACTGCGAATCTCTTGCTTCCATACTCAGTTGGTGGTTAGTCACCGCCATTACATTTTCTGCCCTGATTGTTTTATTCAGAGCAAAAAGTATCTCTCACAGTGCGCATCGAATGTTTTCTACTACTACAACCAGCTAACTTAAAACTGTGTATTTCTCTCTTCAGTAACCTTGCCCAATTTGACGGCCTTTAGATAAATTGCACTACGGCTCCCATCATTCCTATTTTTGGCCATGCTGGCAAGCAATCATGGGATTATAGTCCCAACTGGGGAAATCAGTTCGGAGGCCAGAGACCTCTGGGGAAAGGGGTGACTGCCTAGTTTTCAAGTTCACATATATTTTCGACAATTTCAACTCAGTGCATATTTGAGAATATTTCACTAAAGAAAGATCGCAATGAGAAAAAAAAAAACCCATACATTATTACACGTAGGAAAAGATTACGGATCAAGCGCTCACGGGCGTTCGGCCGAAGGGGCCATTCGGATGTGTCACAATTGGATTTATAATTCACATTCGATGCCATGAGCGAGTTGATGGATACCTCACTGATTAACAGATGGATCCTTTCAGCATTTTTAACTGAAAAGTCCGCTAATTCCGCTACATCTCAAACTATGTTTAGCAATATAAATGTACCCCTAACTTGCCTATGAAGGGGATCAGTTCGACCTGCTTTTAAGTCCATTGTCTATATTCGTATCCTTCCTTCTAAACATTGGATTCCTCTGAGTCAGGTGGATGAAATGATTCAAGTCCAAACTTCCCGGGATGCTGAAGGAAAAACGGAGCTGGCGTTATACAGGTGTCCCTCAGCACCAACTATTTCTCAAACGAAGGACTAAATTGATGCCCTCCACCCCACGATTTTCATCCGAGGAACAACGCTGGCCGCTCATTTCTTGTTCTTTGTCCAACCTTCGGGTTCCTTGATTGTCGATTTTATCGCAGGATCTCCCACAAACAAATGAATAAAAACAGTCCAAAATAACTCCGAAGAATAAAGCGGATGTGAGCTTCTTCGCTCGTCCCACCACCAGCCGCCCCGGGGAAGTTGCGCGTCGATCGGACCCTGGCGGGACTTGGCGTTTGCTCATTCCCTCAGTCCTTCCGCGGCCTGCCCAGTTTGCCCACGAATCTTCCGCGGAGCCGCTCCTGCCGTAGGCGGGCGGATGCCCGCCGGTGTCCCCAGGCTACTTCTGTCTCCTCCCTGAAGAGTTGCATTTTTATGCCTGCACTGATAATAACTCCTGGCTCTAAATAATCTCCCTGACCTGGTAGGGAAACATTTCTTTTTAATTATTTACCTGTTAGTGAGAGGGCTACATCCCCTTTCTTCAAGCTCCCCCGCCCCGCCTAATGGGCCGACAAGCCTTCTAAATCTGGCCAACAGATCATTTCATTAAAGTTTAATGTCCGTCAATTGCCTGACATAAAAAATATAGACTCGGATCCCATCTAAAATATTAATACTTTAATGCTTGCAGTGAAATAAGCCAGGCCCCTGAGGGCCCCAAATCAATTCGCCAGAAGGCTCTCCTCGTTTGGCCACCGGCTCGGAGACATTTTTCTTACGCCGTTATTAACTTCTGTCAATTGCTTACCCAATTAGTGCTCGCGCGAAGAGGAAAAGGCTTTGCAGAGAGCGAGCGAGGGAGCCGCTCCGCTCCTGGGAAAGCCAATGCCGAGAGCGAGGCCCGCGGCGGACACTGGGCCGCAGGACTGCCCGATCAGCAGTGGCCGCCCAGCTTCTTACCCACAGCTGGAGGGTAAGAGAAAGAAGAAAACAGCAGTGCCCACACCTCTGGCATCCAAGAACAGCTTCCCCCAACCCGAGGATCAACTCCAGCTCCCATCACCCTCAGCGTGAGTGGTGGGACTTGCAGCCCAAGGAATCTAGATGGTAGGGGTTGGAGGAGGCTGCAGTAGCCTAAGCCACAAAAAAGTGGTAGAATCCTGAAGTAGGACTTGGACGGTACCAGCTCACAATTTACACTCTATATAAAAGCCTGTGATAAACTAGTAAGACAGGTGTCTTGTGCAATGTTTCTATCTGAAGAGTTCAAAACAAAAACCCCGCAGCCTCGAGTGTGCAATGGATTGTACCACTGGCGCTTTCCCACTTGCAGTATTATTCTGGGGAACAGCATGATACTTCACCACCCTGAACCCATCTCCCCGGAAGAAAATGCCACCAAATTCTGCAGCGCTCTTTCGAAAGCTTGATCCTTCTTTGGGTGAGCACAGAGTGCCAAAGCCTGGAGCTTCAGTCTGGGCTCCCGATCACTGTACCTTGGGGTCATCACCCTTGGACAGGCTGCTCTGATCGAATGAAGTGATGGAAAAGTTACGTTTCTGCAGCAGAAAACAAATAAATGTGCATTCTTTTAATATTGATTATTAAGACTGCCTGCAAGTGGATCTATGTCCATGCTCTCCAACCTGTTTCAAAATAGATTGAAAAATGAACTGATCACACTTCAAAAATAAAAGGTGGGGGGGAGCAGAGGCTCTGACTCTCTTTTACCATGGAACTTTTCCCACTTCTGGATTCTTAACTGAAGATGGAGTAGAAATGGAATGAAACGAGCCCTTGTGAACTGGACAGCTCCCCAGCAAAGGTTAAAATGTTATCATATTGGGATTATTTATGCACATATATCAAATACAGGCACAGTTACATAATGACAGGTAATTTGGGTGCCAAAAGCATGCCCAGTACATGGCACTCGACCTTGGTCCCGGTTGCTGAGATCTTCCGCTTACTCACTGTTTTTCAAACTTACAATATGCTTCTCTCCTTCTTTCTCTCTCTTTCACACACACACACACACACTTGTACACAATTTTGCAGAAAAGAAAAAACATTGTTCTGTTGGCAGCCCTAATCAGACAGGCTATGCTTGCACCACTCTAGTATTTTGAGCATTACAGCGATTTAATCTCCTCAGTCATAAACTTCTTGACATGCTAATTTAGCAGACAGAACAGACTGTTTTATAAAATCATTTTGATCAGAAATTCCTTGAAACTACCGCAGCATCTGGTCAATTTAAGGCAGCCAAAAGTTCTTTGGCAAGAAAGGCGGGGAGAAGGAGGGAGCCGAAAGCGAGCGTGTGCTCAAAACAAAACCTCATGTGTTGATGTGTTGAAGTGAAACTTCCTCCGTTTTCTTTCCCCTGCTGACTAATGCTGAACACAGCGTTTACAAAAAAAAAAGTAAGAAATTAAAAGTTAGTTCAATTGTGTGTGTATTCATTTTAGAAATATCTATAGTCTCTGTAATATGCCTGTCTATTATGTACTCCATCGTTTAAACGTTGATACAGAGAACAACAGTTTTGGAAGCAGGGAGCTGCTAGATGGCTTTCTAAAAAACATAATGGCACTGAAGAGCAATACCATTACTGATAACCCTGCTGAATAATAGTGGGATTTTATATGAGAACATGGAAATATAGGCAAGGAAAGGTGTATTTTTACTACCACCACCACCAAAAAAAAAAAAGGCATTCAGTTTTAGTTTGGAACAAACGTTTGGAGTTAAACTCATAGTGAATTTTGTCCTTGATTTCCATAACAAACAAATAATAAACCCAGTAATATAGTTGTAATTTGAGATGGTGGCACAAGTTGCTTTTAAAAACCGGTTGGATTGAAAAGATGAGAAATTGTTATATATTTGAGTCACAATCCTGCCTATATCAATCCTAGTCTAAGCTCTGTTAAACATAGTGAAAGTTCCTCCCAACTAAACAAGGCAGGACCAGCTTGTACGAATACTTTTTAATTTTATACATATATTTCTGCAAAAGCACTAATGAACCCATTTGGATGGCAGAGGAATCCCTTGGGCCCAAATCAAAATCTGCTCCTTCCGTCTGCTCTTGCTGAAGCAGTGCTAAAGTTGAGAGCAACTCTGACTGGGAATTCGGTGCCAATTAGGTTCGAGCAACTACAGATGCCTCTGAATAAAGAATTTGGGATCCACTGAAAATTCTTTTAGACACCTTAAGCTACTTTGACAATTCTATTACATCTTACTTATTTTTAATTATAATAACCAGTTGGTGTTACTGTTATTCTAAACAATATTTAGACATCACACAGAATCACTTGTCTTCAGGACTGAAAAAGAATGGCTTTCATTTGTAACTTTTAATCCAAAAAGTTTTGATTCAGGTTAGCCAAATCTTCTGTCCTGCTTAACTCCCCTAACCCCCAAACCAATTAATTAATGTCACAAAGCTACCAATTTATAGATTTCAAAAATATGCCATCAGTTTCCTCAGGGAAAGTGATTCCAGACAAATGCAAAGGGGAAGATGCTGTAACCTTAGGACATAAAAAGCAAAAATAAAGGCTAGGTGACAAAATAGCCACAGGAAGAGATTTCTGGTTGCCAAGGATCCCATCAACCTTGTAGATGGGTCCAGCTAAGCAAAGAAATAAGTGCAGTGAACACTGAACATCAGAAAACCCAAAAAGGGTTTCTCTTATCCAATGAAATAAAATGATTTCAGTTCCTATATTATGTATCTCAACTGATTTTGAAAATAAAACAGTTATTTTCTCCTCCTCCATTTTAAATGTTATGGGCATGTCTCCTCAAATTACGATGTCAGTAATTTCGGCTTTTGTTCACTCACTTGAAGGTTCAAGAGTGGTTGAATCTGGTGGGGGAAGCCTGAACAAACATGGGTGAACACCTATGGAAGGACCTACTTTGTTGATTTTGAAATTGTTTGATAATCTATCATTCCATCCATATAAAATGTCAGGATAATTGATGTGTGTGAATGTGTGCATGAACAAAGTCAAATGTGTCAGTTTCTGGTAGCCACAGCAGCTATTGAACATCCACCTGGTTTCCATCAGAGCTGAAGGAGATGATTTAAGTTAATTTTAACCTAAAATTAAAATTAAAATGCAAGCTGTTTCCACAAGCCTGTATGAGCAGTTGGTGGTAGAAAGGGGAGCTGATTAAATAGTCTAGATTCGCATCTCTGGGTGATGAGGATTCTAATTGTCTCTAACTCTTTACATCGGACACACTTCCAGAAGATCCTTGATCATTATATCACCAAGGACCTTAATTTGCCTTGGGGTTTATTCTGTCTCTTTTCCCTCCAGCACGGTTTACCACATATTGAAAGGAACTGCACATTGATAGTAGTGAAGGAACTAGGAAAGCTAACACCAAGGCCATGGCTCCTTCCCCCAGCTGCCCCCATTGCTAGATTTCACCCCTTTCCCCTGAGCATCTCCTGCTCCTTTCAAGAGCTCTAGAAGTCCTGCCTCCCCACACCATCAGTTCAGGCTGGGAGTCCAACTCAGAGCTCACTCACTTCTCTCTCCATGGAAAGCGCTGTCTATTAATAGAACTGCACACCGCTAATGAGCAAAAGCATCTCTGGGGGCTTGGACAGCAAGCACTGAGGACTGACGTCATTTGCAAAATGGAAGGTTGAAGGTGAGAGAGGATTCCTGAATCTGCAGCCAGCCCCAAGAGCCTTCAATTTTGCTGGCTCCAAATGGGACCATAAAGGATTTTCCTAACTTTCCATCTTTTGCACCTGCTGTCAGGATAGAGAATCAGATGCAGACCAAGAACTGAGTAGCTTCTGAAGATCACCCACTCTACCATCTCACTCTTGCTAAAATTTTACTTCCACACTTAACACATAGTCACATGCAGCTATCAGGAAACAGAGTCATTGACAAACTCTGTGCCACTGAGCAGGCCTGTAAAGTCCTCCTAATCAGACCAGAAGAGATTGATGGGTTTATGTAAATTAGGAGATCCCTACCAAATTTGCTTTCCTCTTTTTTCTTTGCTTTTTCCTGTATAATCTTGATGAGGATGAGGATGATAAGTAGCATCAGTAGTAGTAGTCTTCTGGTCTGTTACATTTTTGTACAGAAAAGCCATTCATTGTGTTACTTTTTGTGGTCAGCACAAAGTTGTGAAATTTCCTTCAACAAGCGTCCTTAACATTTCTTGTATCTATTTCCTCCCTTCTAAAGAGTCAAAATAATCAGAATTTTCTTCTTCTTCTTTTTCCTTTAGCTAAAAGTGGGGCTTTTATAAATGAGGTTAAGGCAGAAAGTGCTAAGTGCCTGAGAATGTTCAAACCGTACCAACTCCTATATCATATTAGAAGTTTGTCCCGAAAACTTTCTGAAAACATATCCTCTGGAAAGACTCCATCAATTAAATAAAAATATTCCTCTCCTCTGCAGGGACTAGTCCAGGCAGTTGCCAGGAGTCAACACTGACTTGAAGGCACACAGGGACACACACTCTGCTCTTGCCCAGTATTGAGGGCCATTTAACGATACGTGGTTCTGGCCCAAATTAAGCCCAAGGACGGTGATTATGATCTTTTAGACTTAGGGGTTCTCCTTGCCTAGGGTAGGTCGGGAAGGGAAGGGAAGGGAAGGGAAGGGAAGGGAAGGATACAAGACAAGAGCTATAACGGAAAGGAAAAGGCCTCTCTATGTTTTTAATGGGACCGAACGCACGTGGCGCCCAAAGGTTCAAAACACCCGGAGCGAGCGCTACAGACGCAACAGTTTCCGCGGAGAGTTAGAGACCGCAGAGGAGAGAGAGCCAGGCAGTTTCACCAGCCCACCCGGGCTCTGCTTTCCGCGCGTGGTCGGCTGGACTCAGGTCTGCTACTGCCGGTTCCCCGCTCAGATTTTTGCTGGGAGAAGCTCCTTGGCTCCGTCTCTTTCGCTCCCTCCTCGCTTCTCTGGGCTCCACCAATGGGGGAGCAGGGCCTAGCAGCGCCAGGCTTTGGGCCAGCATGATTGATGCCCTTGGAGCGAGGCGAGAGAGGGAGCCCACGGGCGCGCATGTTCCCCCTCCCCACCCCCTCCCCCTCTCCTTCTCCTCCTCCCCCCGCTTTTCCTTCCTCCGCTTCCGGCCGTCTTTTTACCTCTTCGGGAGCAAGTGAAGCGAGACCAGAAAAGCTGCGCGTATTTTTAAAAAATCTCTAGCTTGGAATCAGAAGGAGGAGGAGGAGGAGGAGGAAGAGGAGGTGGTGGCGGCGACGGCGGTGGAGGAGGAGGAGGAGGGGGGGAAGTCACCCTCTTCGGGGTGGCTCTCGGCCCAGCATGGATCACTTAGGGGCGCACCACCTCCACCAGAGCCACACCGAGCCCATTAGCTTTGGAATCGACCAGATCCTGAACAACCCGGACCAAGGCAGCTGCATGATCTCCAACGCGCGGCTGCAGGACGCGGCGGACTACGGCCTGGGAGGATGCGTGGTGAGCAGTGCCTACAACCCCATGACCGGCCACTACGGCTCGGCCCCCGGCGGTGGGGGGTCCTCCTCCGCCGGGGGCTACAACAACGGCGGCGCCTGCAGCATGGCTTCGCTGGCGGGCTCCTACAACCTGAACGTCGGGGTCGGGGCCATGAACGGAAATAACCTCAACGCGGCCGGGGGCGTGATCCGGGTGCCGGCACATAGACCCGTGGCCGGCGGCGTCCCCCAGCCACTCCCCACTGGCGTGCCCACCGTGAACAACCTGACGGGGCTGACCTTCCCCTGGATGGAGAGCAACAGGCGCTACACCAAGGACCGCTTCACGGGTGAGTGAGAGGCTCCGGGGCTCTTTCCGCCCCACGCGAGGAGCCGGCGCCTTCCAGCGCTGCCCCCGCTGTCTCCCGGCTCCTGCCTCCGCAAACCAGCTCGCTGTAGAGCCTCCCTCTCCTGCCCTCCAGCGAGAGAGTCCCGGGCGTGCTCGCATACGATTTGTAACTACTTTAATTGAATCGATTGGTTTGATTTATAAACAGCGTTGACGGGTGCGCCTTAGATTTATGGCCCGAAAGAGCAGCGATGCCAGAAATCCAGAAGGCTAAACATCAAGAAGCAAGTGTTCCTAATAATTGCCCGAGCAAGATTATTTTTATTAAATTAAAGATATTTTATAGTATAACTAGCACGAGTTTTCATATTGATTAAAACTTCCACGGAGGAGATACGACATCCCCTTCTGAAACCCTTACCAGTCCTCTCACAAGATCAATCCACGAACAAATAATCTCGTTTGTCTAGCCTTTATGCACCCATTTAGGAACATTTAAGCACGCAATTTCACATACTTGGATTAAGCAGATACATTTAACATTTTTAAACGGGAGGGGGGGTTGTTTCAACCGGATCCACATGCTGTGGATTCTTTTCCAATGTCTCTGTACTTCATTCACGAGATAGATGGATTTTGCCCACCCCAATCCCGCTCTTACGAAAACGCGTCTTTACGAAAACGCGTCCGCCTATGGTGACACATCTTGTAGAAACACCATAGATATTACTAGTATCTGTAGCATAATACTGTAATAACTCTATCATAATCATCATCATCATCATCAACACAGTTACCAAACAATTTCATATACATAGTTCACCAACTTTTGTAGTATATAAATACATAACCCAAGTTACAAAATAACTAGGTTTTAAAAATGTACCATAACTAGGATTTCAAAACTCATAAATCATAAATTAGGTATTGAACAAATAATGCGTCTGCTTTCATGTTCACTGATCCGGTTCATTCTGCATCCCTCACAATTATTGTTATAAATTATGGAGCACACACTGGTGTGCAGACACGGATAGAAAATATACATTTAAAAGAAATGTATCTTTCAGCCAGACGGTGAAATGATATTAATACTGATAGTGCAGAATTCAGCGCCTGAAAGGGAGGGTGCCAGAAGATGATGTATAATTGGGTCGAAAGAACTCCATGCTCCCCCCCCCTTTTTTTTGCCTCCGGTCAGATTCACCTTTTCCTAGAGATATGGGGCATGAATGACCCATAAATTGGCACCTACATTATTCGACGTGCATTAAAAAGGGCGGGGGAGGGGGAGAAGTGGGGGGGGGGAAAGGTCAATTCATCGTTTAGTGGCAGATCTATTGGAAGATAAATCTCAGCAATCCAGTGCTCTTTCTGAATCGCCCAGATTTACACTCATTCCCCCCACCAGGATGCCACGAGCAATGATGGTAATAATATTTCAATTTTAATTTAAACAGCGAGATCCGACCTTCATCAATAAAGGCCCCATTATCTGACGCTTCGGAGCAGGATACGACCTCCCCTCCCCAGGGCTAGCCCTTTACCTGCCTTCCAGCCGGGGCGGGGAATTATAAAATTCAGACTAATGGCTGCTGCGATGCCCCCAGCAAGACGGATGGGCAGATCGAGGCCATGGCGGCGCGATCTCGCTCTTTGACGCTCTGCTCCGAAGGGAGCCCCACGGAGTTCAATGGCAGCAACTCCCAGCCTGCAATTTTAGATCCAACCGGGAGTCATTACCACTGAACGAGTGGAGCCAATTTCGGACTAGACGTGGCCTGAAAGGAGGAGAGTCCCCTTCGGTTGTAGGCATCTGCTCTCGCCGGGATAGGCCGCGCCCCAGCCCGCGCATAGAGGCCTGTAATCCGGGTTGCACCGAGTTTTGAATTCCCCGCCACGCCTGTTTCAATGGGAGTTGGTTGCTTTACTCAATGGCGGAGAGAAATCGTAAACAGCAGCGGAAGCTGGGGAGACCGGAGACCAGGCGCTTCTGGCAGCGCGGGCAATCCCTGAAGCAACTTCCCCCGGAGACGCGACTCGGCCTTGGTAACCCCCCAGGCAGCCGCATTATTTATTTTTCCCGGCCGTCGCCAGACTGGGGGTCTCTGGTTCTGCTGGACTGCATCTCCATCACTGCCAATGAGCAAGGCCAGAGTAGAGATTCTTTTTCGAAATTTCCACCCGCGATGGCGCAGACGCGGCTGAGGGCCGTACCGCTCGGAAGAGCCTTCGCCTGCCTCCGATGGGTCTCCTCCCTGCCGAGGGGGTTGCTGCAAAAGCGGCTGGATCGTTTCAGTTCAGAACAAATCGTCATCCGGCCCGTCCTCGTCGTTTTGTTGTTGTTGTTTTTTAATTTTTTTACGAGAACACTTTTCCCCCTGATCTCAAATCGTTCCTCGGAAAGGACAGGTTTTGTTCTTGCTACAGAGACCTAACCTTGGCCTTTTCTCCGCCGCCCTTGCGCCGAGGGCCTCTGCTGGGAAAATGCGAGCCTTATTGGCGTGGAAAGCGAAGGCTGCGCGGAGCTGCTAGGGCTATTTGTGGCAAAATCCCGAATCGACCTCGGCATCGCCGAACAAGGTTCGTAGAATTTCCCTTCGTTCCTTGCTCGGTTTGAGAAACTGCTGAACAGTACGGAGAGCGCAATACCCAGATCAGGCGAGCTCAGAGCGGTCTCAGGTGAGAAAACGGGGTGTTACTTGGTAAATTAACTGAAAGTCATTTTTTTAAAAAAGCCATTAAAAGTTTTGGGATTATCTTAAATGGATCTGCTGCCACTAAACGATATACAAGCAAAACCAGATATCCTAGGATAGTTGGAGACAGATTGCAATGATTCCACTTTAAACACTGATCTCACCTTCATTCTGTTTCTCCCCCTCTTCAGTTAAACCTTTCTGTACCTCTCTGGCACCTGATCAGCATCTTTCCTGCCAATGCTCAGCCTTGGAAAGAGGGGAAGAGAGAGGGTACAGGTAGACCCCCCATACATACGTTTGACAAAATACTGCCCAAACATGCAACCAAAATAAAATGCCCCCAAGAGAGTCTTAAATCAGGTTTGTTTCTGTTGCTGTTGTTGGTGATTTTGGTATCCATAATATGAATGTAAAAATTTACTTTGGTTAGGAAGATTTTGGAAAATAGGGTTAATTACCACTGTTGCAAGTAAAATATAATGTTCAGCATGTTCCTCAAACAATTTAAAAGGAGCCTTCTTTAATTGCAAGGGGGGATAATCTATCTAAGGCCAATCACAAAATCACAAAATCATGGGGGAAACCCCCCAGAAAGATTATTTCTAATTTATTATATATGTAATAAAGATATTTTCCTGATACGCATGTTTCATTTTTTCCTACAAAGTCACTATGGAAAGCGATCTATCTAACTAAAACAAAACAAATTGATACTTTCCTGATACTTTCAATCCAACGATGCTACAAAGGAAAGATTTTAAAACAGGTCAGATTTCCTAGATTTAAAATTAAAGCCATAAATGAAGGAATTCCAAAGAATGACAAAGCAACTCAGAGCAACTATGCCCAGATTAATTATTGGAAAGCATTCATGTGTTGCTTCGTTTACCTTCTGCTTCTTTCATTAACATTTTCCTTAGCTTTGTGATTTAATGCATCCTTGACATTTCTTGGGAGTGTGTTCAAGTGAGTGAGGTGGGGAGGCAAATATATTTAATGTTATAAACAAATAGCAAAGTATATATTCCGTAAGCATTAAATCAATTGGTAATTGCATGGATTTTTATGAATAAATCAAATACCAAAAGCAGATTTTGATAATGAGGAAGAAACACATCCCAGTTTCATGCACATTTACAAACAACTGTGCCCACCGTAATTGCAAGCCGAGGTATGTGACCTACAGAGTCAATTCCATTGAGATCAGTGGCACTTATTTCTGAGCAAACAGAGTTTGTCTTTAACACCAGTGTCAGTCCAGTGTATGTTTATTTACACGTCGTCCCAATATTTAAAAAGGAGTTTACATTCATATGAAGTGTGTTATGATTTACAGCCTAAATAACACACATCTTTTTATTCAGAGAGAATGGCTCAAAGATTTAATGGGAAGGCAGTCCTTCACATCAGGTTTACTTTGAATTAATTCCTGTCGATTTTGCTGAGAGTACTAACTTCACCTGAGGTTATGGATTTCAGTAAAAATAATAATCAACGAAACAAAAATACAATAAACGAAAATGTACTTTGCTAGTTACATAACTAACATGGGTGTGAATAATCACCATAATTTTAAAAACGTTGTCAAAAGAACAAAAACTGGGGGGAGGTGGAATCCCAGATTTGGATTTTAATAAGGGAGGACCTCAAGCTCTGTTTTGTTCCAAGGTCTTAGATATAACAATGGCTCAATAACACCCTTATTCAGGCTGCAGCGGTCTGAAGCTTTCTTCTTAAGGATTTGCTCCCAAGTAATGTTCAGAGGTTTGAGCTATAAACGTATACGGTTTCAGTCTCCCTGTTCCTAGCTCGCAAGGTGGATTTTGGGGCTCCAAACAAGGATTTGTCCCCTCCCCATTCTGGCCTCCTGCCCACTTAGTATATACCCTGCTTGCGCCCCTCTCCCGCAGAGCTCTCATCTTGCAGAGAGTCTGGTTCCTCCATATTGGGATCCACCTGGGGACATGGGAGGGCTCCTCCATAACAGCACATAGTTAAGGAAATATCGGAGGGATCCAAGTCATGGATTTGTTCTAGAAAGAGCAAGGAGGGGATCGTGAGCCCTGTGACCAAGCCGCCTCTGTGCCCTCCCCACTTCTCCTTCTGACTCTTGGTGTGTCTTGCTGTCTCACCTCTGCCGCTGCTTCTGTGGAGTCCTTCCTGATCATGTCGCCGCTTGCTTCTTTGCCCCCTGCCCGCCCTGTCTCCCCCTCCAGTGGCCCTCTCACCGTTCACTGTAACACGCCGTATAGGTCACCCCTACCAGAACCGGACGCCCCCCAAGAAGAAGAAACCGCGCACTTCCTTCACCCGCCTGCAGATCTGTGAGCTGGAAAAGCGCTTCCACCGACAGAAGTACCTGGCCTCAGCCGAGAGGGCAGCTTTAGCCAAGGCTCTGAAAATGACCGATGCCCAAGTCAAGACCTGGTTCCAGAACCGGAGGACAAAGTGGAGGTAAGCGCCCCAAACAGGCGGGTTGCTGCTGTTGCTGTGCTGGAGCATGTTTTCTGCTGCCTCTTGCCTGCGGGCTGGGCGGCCTCCTGGGCCATCAAGGCCAGGCTCTCTGCAAACCTCCAGTGGGAGTTGTTTTCCAAACTTCTAAATGGGAGTTGAGCAGGAACAGGGTTGATTTCTTGGGGAGAGAATGGTTAGACCTGTCCTGCCATGCCCCGAGGGTCTGCCCCGAGGGTCTGCCATGCACAGGTCCAGTCATTCTTGGAAGAGGGTGCTCCCACTGGGAGCCATTCAGGAACCAAAGGAGAACTTGTTTGGCTCCTGCTTAAATGTTCTTTGTAGGAAGGCTTCCCCAACATGGTCCTTCCAAATGCTTAGCAAACGGAGTAGCCAAGCTTGCTGGGAAATAGGTGCCTTGCAATCCTGGCATATCTGGAGGGAAATTGATGAATGGTGTGCAGTTTTAATGTCGAAGGCATTGAGAGTTGTATCAGAGTTCAATTTTTCTGTGATATCTTTGATCCTACCACCTAATCTGATATCTAATGTCTATTTATTTTCATATATATCACTAGGTGTCCATAACATCTATTTTGAATGTATATGTAATACATAAAACTTTTTACTACATTTACCTGACTCACCCGCCCCTTCTCTTCCAATTAATGTATGTTGTCTACCATAAGGTAGCACATTCTTATTTCTAGATAAAGGAGCCTCTTTGGCTCAAGATCTTCTCTGGTGGGTGAAGATTATTCTAATACTTAAATTAGGAATCTCTATGTACTATTTATGCCATCTTTCCCCAAAACTTACCCATTAGATGGGTTAGATATAAACTTCCAGAATTCCTAGAAACACATTTGGGAATGGAGAGCATCTACAGGACATACTGTGGGGAAATCTTCCTTTCACCACTGAGATACATGTACAGGACAAGCCCTCCTGTCCATCATATGACCCTTATCTGTGGAGGAATGTATTTCAATCATCATATATTGGCCGCTGTCTCCCATTTGTTTTGCTTTGGAATCCAGCAATCCATCTGGCCTATTTTAAGCTTGGAACAGATGAACAACTGATTGGTGAAAGCTGAGTTAACTGTGCTCCAATCTTGGTTTATTGGCTGATGGACTGGAAATTGGGGGAGGGGCTGCTTCCTGTGAGTTGCCATTCAAAATTGAGACAGCCAGGTTTGTTGTGGAAGGACAGTTTCCGTTGCTAGAGCTACAGGAGAAATAAACCAAGGAAAGCTTTTGTATGGAGAGGTCTGGTGCATCCGGCCTTCGGAAGCAAGCAAGGAATTTCAGAGGCCTTACCATCTCTCATTGTGGGAGGCTCTTCACCGTCTTCATAGGCTAGAATTGAGCAGAGCAAAGGTGGGGCTCCTTCAGTGTGGATCTTCCTGAATGTCCTTCTCAAACTGTCCCCTCAACCCCCATCAGTCCATTGGCCAAACTGACAAAAAATAATGGGAGCTGTAAGCCACCATCACCAACAGCAGAATCCCAAGTCATTTCCTATGCCATCCTATGACTCAGCAACAGATTGGAGTGAGGTAGACTAGAAGAGGCGTAACCCATAAATATTCTCTATCTCTGGAAATGTTAAGTTGTCTTTAAAATATTGGATAAGCTGATCCTACTTTTTTTGTTCCTTGTTCTACTCCTGATCTTTAAGTTGTCTAGAAATGTGATCTCCTTGCTTAAAATATAACTCCTGGGAATAACACAGGATTTAAGCAATATGAGGGGATTTGCGCCAAGCAGCCCACAGGTATTGAGGGCAACATTTCATTGTTAGGACTGATCTAGAATGGGTGAGGTGAGCTTTCTTACCATTGCTAGGACTGATACAAAATGTGTGGGCAGCAGAGAAGAGAGGATTTTCATGACTTCTAGAGACATCCAGGTGCTAAACTGCATTAAAGCAGCTTCCTGGATGGATGAACTAGATAGGATTGAACTGAATCCCTTGAAAGAATAACCCAAGGGCAATCTCATTTTCCAGTTTTAATGTAAGAATCAATAATTTTTTAATATAATCTGATCAACTAGGTTGTCCATGTAAGCTATCATAAATATATAGTTTTGAAATTCATAAAGCTCCTAATGGTTTTATCATAAAGAGTCTTTCAATCACCTACCATGTGGCCAGATATTAATATCTTGCTCAAAAATGACTAAAGTTTTGGGAGGCAGACAAGTTTCCCAAAGGATGGACATTTGAGATTTTACTACTAAAGCTTTAAATAGACAGTTTGTCTTTTCCTGGTCTTAAGAAGGCAGCATAGGCAGTATACTTGGTCTTTTCTGAGAGTAAGAAGTGGATAATCCTTTCCCAAGAAAGTTATATACTATTACAGATGTATATTTCTCATTTCTGAGTTTTTACAGCACCTGAAAATTTTGGTCCTAACATCTACATATGGAATCCATGGCATTAGGATAGAAAATAAACAGTTTCATCTTTTAAAAAAAAAATCAACAGACATAAACATAGATGAAGTATTTTTTCAGATATGGATGGGAAGGGGGCTAGTGATGCTGAAGTTCACAAAAGAAACAGCAACAAAAGACTAACATTCTTAATAGCAAGCCATTATTATTATAAGTGTAATGCTAATAATTACACACTAACATATTAAGGCAAGGTTTGTAATTATATCATCACTGAAATGGAAACCTGTTATCTAGGGATACTAATATTAACAGACAGAATCCTTAAAAAAACAAACTAAAATCAACCAAACTAAAAACGAACACACAGAGTGCATTTTAAAATATTTATTCTGTTTGCAAATGCATTCCAAATTAGAACAAGTACCTTCTCTTTTTTTAATAATTTTTATTAAGAGATTTTTATGCAGTAGTAAAAACCAACATACAGTATAAATTTAAAGAAAAGAAAAAGAATAAAGAAAGAAAGCAGTGCAAGTGAATAAGTGAAAAAGTAAATAGAGGAAAGAAAAGAAGAAAAAGAAAATATTAATAAAGGATTCCCTTCTTCCCATATTTTTCTCTTTCTAATCATCGAATTTATAAATCACTGTTTTTTTCCGTTTTCAGCAAAAAGTCCATAAAGGGTTTCCAGTCACTAATAAAAGTACCTGTTATCTTCTCCCTAATCACACGTCAATTTTGCCATTTCTGCAAGTTCTGTCATCTTCACCAACTATTCCTCCACTGTATTTCAGAATCTTTCCATCTTTGTGCATATAATAATCTTGCTGCAGTTACTATATACAAAAACAATCTTCCACATGTCTTTTCCAGCTGACTATCTGTAAGTCCCAACAAGAAAAAAAATCTGCTTTTAGCTGTACATTAATCTTTAAAATTCTTTGTATCACTGTATGTATTTGGACCCAAAATTTTCTAGCTTTTTTATAAGTCCACCTTGCATGGTAAAATGACCCTTCATGTTTTCCACCTTTCCCACAAAAATTAGAAGTACCTTTATGCATCCTGGACAATTTTCTGGCATCATATATTAACCGTACATCATTTTAGAACAAATACTGTACCTTCTCTTGTGTTTTTCTGGCAGCTATTTAGCTAGCAATATATCCAGTAGTCAGTGCAAGAATACTTCTTCCTGGCTGCTGGAAGGGAGTCTTTCCACATAATCATAGTCTGAGTAAAACATTTAGTTTTCACAGCTCAGCTGAGCCCTGTGTACTTCTGCCTTGCTCTTTGCTGGAATGCAGCCAATGTGATAATAAACAGTGTGAATTGCAAAGGAGAGTTGAGGAGGCTATGATTTGTCTAAACCTGGGAATATTTAGATAGGATTCATGGTTGCCATTATAGTATCTCCTCTTTTATATTTATGCCCATAATTGATCACTGGCAGAGTTCATGATCCCAGACAGATGTTATAATTCAATATAAAATACAATGTATTAAACTTTTCTGCTAATCAGTGTCTTGTAGGATCTTTGGGGCTATACAGTGGTACCTCGGTTCATGAACTTAATTTGTTCCACGATTCTGGTCGTGAACCAAATTGGTCGCCAACCGAATCAAATTTTCCCATAAGGTTCAATGTAAATAAAGTTAATCCGTTCTGAACCATATGTATTTTTTTTTAATCACAAAAATATGAAACAAAATACAGTACGGTACGGTATGAAGAGAAAGAACACTAATCTTGCTTGAGGAGACACCAAAAAGCTTCACAGCAAGTGTCTGTCTGTGACCACAATCTCGCCTAGAGGAAGCCACGACCATGTGTCAGAGCAGGGAAGATGGCCGCAGGCCGTGTTCGTCACCCGATGCGGAGTTCGCGAATGGAAGCAAAATTTTGCAAATGCTGCTGTTCACAAACCGAATTGTTCATGAACAGAAGCGTTCGTGAACCGAGGTATTACTGTACTTCTTGGCCCCTATTCAGTTACAAGGCTTGCTATTAATTAGAACATTTTGAATCTTCTTTCTCTCTGGGTACATGTATTCATTTTTGTAAGAGCAACAAAAACGTTATTAGCAGAGCATTTCTGTTATTGGCATTTAATCATTTATATAATGAAGAATAATTTGGTTGTTTTGGTGTGTGCATGCGTGATTTCACAGTAAGCTGTCTTATACTGTAAACGTGTCATGGAAATGCTACTCAGGCTGCAATCCTATGCCAATCTACATGGGAATAAGCCCCACTGAACCCAGTAAGACCTATTTCTGAATAAACAGAATGTATAGTATACAAATAATTAGTATAAATTATATATACACAGAAACACATATTGTAAAAGAGCCAGGAAAGGGATTAGACTATGAAGAGGCCCAGGCTTGTGCCTAACCCCAGGCATGAAAGCTCACTGGATGACTTTGGGCCATTTATTGCCCCTTATTCCAGCCTTCTCCACTGGACTGCTGTAGGAAAAATAGGCAGGGGGAGTGCCATATATGCGACTGTAAACTGCTGGAGGAAAAGCAGAGTTAGATATAAAATGGTTAAATAAATAATTGTAAGGTAGCGATTCAGGGCAGAATTGATACTGATATTTAGTTTTACAGGCTCAGAGGGTTTTATTCTCTGTACTGTATCTCAGTTTTAGAGATAGGTGCTGAAGTGTGCCCTCTCATAACACTTTAAATGGGCAACATATTCAGGCCCCAGAAGCATTCTTTTTCTCAGCCCAAGAACCCAATACATTTTTACATATGGATTTCAGTTCCCAGAATTCCCCAACTAGCATGCTTACTGCTGAGAATTCTGGGAATTCTCCAACACCCAGGTCGGAGAAAGGTGATCTAGTTGGTAGGTCTTAGAAAGTCCCTTTTGAAATGAAAAGTAGTTTCAGGTACAGTATTCGCTTATGAAGGCTTCCTGGCTCTACGTGCTATGATGTCACCAAGCTGAATTGTTCTCAACCTTTCTAAATGTCAATCAACATTAATATGTTGCCATACAGAATCATCCAAAAAGCTAAGGACTCAGCCTGTCTGAGAGCTGGCGAGAAAAAAGAAGAGTCTATTTTGCACACTTGCCACCAGCAAAGCCTAAACTGTAACAGAACCAAGATAAATGAAAAGAATGCCAGAAAAATTATTGAAAGGGAAGAGACGTGGACATGGTTGGTTTACAGAGACCAAGTGTAAGAATCTGCAGGAATTCACTTCTTGAGCTCTGGTTATAAATTCATTTTTGTCAGTGGATTGTTCTGTGTGAAGGACAGAGTTAGTATTGCAGAAATGGTTACGCTGAACTTGGAAGAGCTATTCTCAGATAGGGTTGTGCTCAGTCTTGACAGCTGTAGAATAACACACCTTTATTATTAATACTGCATGTGCAGTGTTGGATACCCCTCGGTTTTCCCGTATTACACCACTGTTGTGTGAGCTGCACTGGGTCCCAGCTTCTTTCTGGGTGCCATTCAAGGTGCTGGTTATCACCTTTAAAGCCCTACATGATACAGGCCCCAGAGTCACCCTTTGGGGGAGATGGGCGGCATATACATTTAATAAATAAATAATTGCAGGGCTGCCTCTCCCCGTGGGTATCTGCCCACCCCACCAGGTTAGATAGGATGGGCTCACCCCAGGTCCCTTCCCTTAAATGTTGCCATCTAGTGGGACCTAGGAAGTGTGCCTCTTCTGTAACAATCCCTGCCATGTGGAACACTCTTCCCTTGAGATCTGGCATCTCACACCCTTTTACCCTTCCAGAAAGATGTGAAGGGTTGGCTGTTCCCCCAGGCATCAGGTAAGGTGAGGTTGGAGCCTGAGGATTGTTCAGTGGATTGGAGATCGTTGGTTAGGCACCAGGTTTTCGGTTTTGCAATATTTGGTTTTTATTATTGTTGTGAGCTGTCCAGAGTTGTGTTTCATAAGATGGGTGGCCGTATAAGTCTCCCAAATAAATAAATAACCAACCAACCAACCAACTTCCATCTGTGTAGATTTCAGGGATTTAAATGCAACCCTCTTCATATTTGCTTGAGCAGTCCATGTGGTGTAGTGGTTAAGGTGCTGGGCTAGGGGCAGGGAGACTCAGGTTCTACTCCTCTCGTAGCCATGGAAGCCAGCTGGGTGACCTTAAGCCAATCTCCTCCTCTTAGCCCAAATCAGTGTCAGGTTCTGCAACAAGCTGGGTGATAGACAAAACCCCTTATCTCATCATGCATTGAAACTTTGCTGTAAGAATTGGGTGAATGCAGTGCAAAGCAAGCAGATTCTGTAACTAAGTGGAACAAATGCTAGGAAGAACAATCACCTCTCCATATTTACTTGGGCAAATGTATTTTTCTTTAATTCTCAAATGTATGTCCTGCTTATCTTCTAAAGCAAGCATACAACAAGTGTGATCCAGAGGCTGCAGGCAGCTCAGCAGAATCTCTTCTATGGCCACAAAGTTCCCCAGAATGTTTGGGTCCTTTCCTTGCAGTTTGTGGGTTTGTGACGATTTTAAGGCATAAAATGATTGCCTTAAACTTTTCAGATACTTCTGAACCCTCCTTTCAGAATGGGCCCCCATCCCATCAACTTTTGGAGTGCAGACCTTGACATGCCACACAAAACATGGGAAGGCCTCAGGTTAACAGAAGTAGCACACCCCCTGGCACCAGAAGAGTTCAAGGTGCAGCACTCCTGAGTTTATCTTTAAAATAACAACATGGACTGAGAAGCCCAAGTTACCCAGTGGCCTTGGTGGTCCAGTGAGGACAGGAAGCTGGGTCTCATCAGTGCAATACAGGTAGTCCTCACTTAACAACTGCCTTGTTTAACAATCATTCGAAGTTATGATGGTGTGAAAAAACCAGATTTGCAACCAATCCTTGCATTTACAACTGCCGCAGTGTCCTGCAGTCATGTGATCGCCATTGGGTGCTTCACAACCGGCATGCATTTAGGACCATTGCAGCATCCCTTGGTCACATGATCGCCATTTGCATGCTTCCCAACTGGTTTGCAACTAGCAGTTAATGGAGAACACAGAAGTAAAATGTGTAAATCGCAGTCACATGATGTTTCACTTAACGACCATAGTGACTCGCTTAATGACTGAATGGGAAGTGACATTGTAAGTCCATCATGGTCACGAGATTTTCCACTTAGCATCTGCAGCACTTAGCAATGGAGTTGCCGGTCCCAGTTGTGGTCACTAAGTGAGGACTACCTGTATTTTAATCCACCAGGGTTTATTTCAGAGTAAGTGTGCATAGGATTTCATTCCTTTTGTGATTAATATATGCTGGATTGTACTCAGAGGCAAATATTTCTTTTTATGACAGTGTTTCCAAGGTCCAGAGCATTCTGAGTGGAGCTTCTCCCATGAGACATTTCATATCCGTGCCAGGAAAGCTTTGCTTGAATTTGCATATTTGCAATTAAGGCAATGGAGGTCTGGCCGAAGAGCTGTAACTAAGCTGTTTGTTTTCTGTTGCAGTCTTGAAACAAATTGAGGTGGGACATGTGGTGCTTACTTTGTTCTCCCCCCCCCCCCCGCCCCCAAGCCTGGGCTTTGTTTTTTGTTCTTTAACAAATTATTCCTTTTCTCCACCAAGTAAACAACTTGGCTAACTGAGAAAAATACTCCATTCTGAAATTAATAATCTGTTTTCACTAATTACAAACACAGCTAAACAACAACAACAGAACAGGCTGGGTTGCATTTCTCTACTGAGTCAAACAATATTAAATATATATCAGGAGTAAATTTATAGTGGAAAGAAAATGGCACATTATTCATGCAATTCTTTTGTTAGAGAGTGAGCAGAAGATGACTTTAGAGTCCTTCCCCAGCACATCCACAGACCCTCAAACAGTGCATTGGTAGACACACACCTGTACCAAGGGCTTAATTTAAAAGACATTGCTTTATATGAGAAAATTAACAAGTGTTTAAACTACTTGTTCTAAACTTCCTCCCTTCAAGAAATATTGGATCAAGCCTTCCATCCTCCTCAATCATTGGGAATGATGAGAACTGTAGTCCAAAATAACCAGAAGGCACTAGACATGATGAAACAGGCATAAATGCATGCCGCTGAAATCAAAGCACCATTTTTAGTGTTAGTTCCTTTGCATTTCTCTTAATTGTACAAAGCTAATTTTCAGAAAATAATTCCTTGTGGTAATCTTTACAAGTGAACTCAGTTTCTTCACTTTATTGCATTAAGACAGGTATTTTTAGAGCATGGTTGGTTAAATAAGCCACACATAGCTAGGTTTATTCAGCACACTAAGACAAAACAAAAAGCTACATTATGTCCTAGTGTTCTGTGTACGAGTCTTCCACCATGCTCATACGTCCTCAGTTTTGTGTTAACCGACTGTAGGAGTCTTTTACAGTTAAGTATAGATGTATAATTATATAATTTGGCACTGCTGTGCTCCAGAATTCTTATGGTGCTCATGGCTAAATTCAGCCTGTTAGCAATTCCACATCTGTAGCATCACAGCTTTGTTTAATTTTTCATCTTTTCCCAAGCTGTTACACATTTATTTGAGCATGTGGTCTTTTCTAGTTTTAGTATTTCCTTAGCCATGGAGGTCATTTGGCTGCTGAAGTGCCTTGAAGGGACTGGGTATCACCAACTTGCTTGTTCTCAGAAAGGAGCACTATTCATGGCTATAGTTACAAGTTTGCCAATGAGTTCTGAAGTATTTTTAGTAGGCAATTGATGGTTACACTGTAAATACAGAAATGTTGGGCATAACCTAGCAAAGGTTAAGTAGTTGAGGCCACAATGAATTCATAAGATCAGGCTACATATCTGCATTGAAATCAGACTGACTTAAATGCTCTATTAAAGCTATCTGTGCCTAGGTCTTGCATATTTTTTGTATTTCCTCTTAGGTGACATCTGTAAGGAGCAGTGATCTTAATGGGACATTTTTTGTGCACCATTTAGATCTAAACATTAGTCATCTTCAGAAAGATGAAAGTTAACTTTTCCTCAGATAAAACATGGATGCTGTTTCTTTTTCTCCTCTCCAATCTTCTTGAAAACTATTGAGGTTTTTAGATTGACAATTTTCTTGTGCTTTAAGAAGTTAAACTTGCATTATTAACCACATTTCACTACTCTGCTTTTTGATAATCATTTCAATACACTTCCTAGGTTCAGTGGAATCAAACTAAACCAATATCACAAGCAGAAATTGTTTTATGTTATTACTAAAAGTCTGACGGTTCATGAGCTGCAGCAATGGAAAGAGATCAATATCGATAAAGATAATAAAAAGGAAACTCCTAGAGTTTCATTATAAAATGATTTTCAAAACAGTTTATTACCAAGTAAAGAGGAAATTAATAGATTGATGGACGATAAATCAGATTACCTCCTCATTCCAATCAGAATGGCTTGTTAAAAAAAAAAAGTGGGGGGGGGACTCTTGAAAACATTAAGATTGGGGGGATTTCAACAGAATTTTGAGCAGTGGAATGCTCTAGAATGGTCGTATTAGTTAGCTTGTTGGCTTTGGCTCTGATGGAATTTGCTACATAATATGAGCCCTGGATTACTGGCTTCTGGGTTAACTGGGCATGTTGAGAGAAGTAGACAAGCAATTCATTTCTTTGTGTCTTATTCACTTCTCATATTTCTAAGTCTGGTTTCAAAGCAAAAATGTTTTATGGAAATTGGGTTTTGTTTTGTTTTGTTTTGGTTCCAACCTGTGGTCTAGTGACAACTATGGATGCAGGTGTAAACGAGAGAAAAAAGTTGTCAAATCTTTCAAGATGTTAGCATTCTCACCTGAAATCTTGTGAGATTTTGGCATTCTTGTCCAAAATCTCAGAAATATTTGAGATAGGAACACCAACAATTTATAAAATTTAGTGACTTTTCAGACATTAAAATTACACATTAAATGTATTTATTTTTGAGAATCTATATGGTTGATAAGAGTCAACAATGATTTGATGGCATGTAATCCATCAATCAATCATTCGCCATCTGGAGGTTGCACATGCTATTATGTCCAGTGGCATTATCATGCTGTGTCACTGATCCCTGGCTTATGTGATAGTCCTTAAAAACATTTTTTTAAAATTTATCTATATATCAAATTTGTCATTGCCCATCTTGTTGAAAGCAACTTTGGGTGGTTTACAGAAGAGATAAAATTGATTAAAATACAATATAAAAACAATCTTAATAATAAATAAGTTCCAAGAATGTTGGAGAATTGGGAAATAACTCAGGGAGCGTCATCCGGGTACTAACCATCCCCAGGGACAATTAGAGCTCTTATCGCCCCATTTGATATAATACAATGATCCATATAAAGGATAAGGTTTGGAATTGCTGTTCCAGGGTGGGGTCATATAAAACAGGTAATCTATAATACTCTTTCTGGATTTCTATTTTAAAAAGGCAGCTAAGAGGGTAGTTGCACTTATTTTAAGGTACTACAGATTTATTGTAAGCTTGTCAAAGGAATATCTGATGAAATAGCTCCAACAAGCCTGAAGTCTTCCGTTTCCTGTTTGAACACTGCCCATAAGAGATAATTTCTAAAATCCAGAATGTACTCCTTATGAATTAGATTTAGGATAAAGGCATTGTGAAAGAAAGGGGAGAGAGAGAGAGAGATGAATGCAAATAATTTCTAACTTGTCTTACAAGGAACCCCAATTCATTCTTCTGTTAGAACAGCAGGATCTGGCACCTGCCAGGTCATAGCACCAGTTTATAGAGCTGGAAAGAGAATTGCCAACACCTTCCATACTCCTCCCATTCTGACCATTTTCTTGTAACTGTTTTTATTTTTCTGCCTCCCTCAGTTTCTTTTTCCTCAGTCCCTTGTTTTTCTTTTTCCTTGCCTTTCTTCCCCTTTATCTTCTTGTGGACTTCTTTGCTCCCTTTGATTATTTCCGTAGTCCTTAAATAAATTAGAATTAAGACTGCCTGGGAAGTTATCTGGAGCAACAGGATGAGAGGTGTTATGTATCTCTTGGGCACCATATTGTGCCATGAGTTTTCATAAGTTCTTGTGTATTGGGTGCAACCAACAATAGTTTATGATAGACTTTATCAGCCTGGTTCTCCTCACATCTATTCTCACCCACAGCCAATGGGTATACAGTGAGTAAAGATGGGGTGTGTAGTTCAACCCACCTGGAGGGTTATGGCCACCTAGCTTATGATAATACTTGGCCCAAGAAACTGGTTTGACTAAGGACACACTGAAGGTGTTTCATTTGACAATAATAGTGCAGCCTGCATTTTGTTCTGCAGGACTCTAGTATAATATCGTTTCAAGGGGTTATAGTCTTTGAAAAATTCCTTTAATCATCTCCAGGATCATCACTATTACTTTAGCTCAACCTTGTCTGCATTCACAAGTGACATCTCCTTTAAAGTTCCCCCATCTCCTTTCCATTAGTATGATCGATGACATCCCTCTTCCTGATGTGCCGAGTCCTGAATTTAGATAACAAGATTCTAATAAAGTTTGACTGAACAGCAGTAATACGCTTCTGCTTCAAAGAACTGGTTTATAGAGGGTGTCACCTTCCAGTACCTCCATCTCCCAGTGCTGCTATTGCAAATCTATTTTCCTTCACCTTAGGTGATCCCTGTAGGATGCTAATATTCATAGTTGGATAATTATTAGATACTTCATAAAATGTACATGTTATGCATCATGATATACATACACTGCCAAAAATTCTATATTTTTCTTTTTTTTTAAGAAATCCCAAATTGTAATCACTGGCAATGCTCATAGCTGAATAAATCGTATGTGGTTAAAAAACCATACTTCTAATTTCTGGTCCAGCTTTGCAGTAATTAAGTAGACAGTTGTTTTTATATATATAAAAAGATTTCAGTCTTTTTCTATGTTTCCTTCCTTGAAGTAATACTATAATACCCCTGAAATCAATTGTGGTAGAAATACTCTTATTAGTAGGTTATAATATATTTAGTCAGGTTATAAGTATAGATATATCTCTGGAATACCATAGAGTTCATTTATAGCATATGCCAACGCACGCAACATTAAAAAGTATTCCAAAGACTACTAGCACCCAAAACACATATATTACATATATTTATTCAGTACCATCAAATATGATGAGGCCACCAGTAGGGAAGTTTTTAAGAGGAAGCTAGATACATTTATGGAGGATAAGTCTATCAGTGCTACTAGTATTGATACGTAGGTACTAATTTCAGAATTCAAGGCAGTATATCTAAACACTGGTTTAGATACCAGAAACAGCAAAGTAGAAGAGGGTGATTGCCATCATGTTCTGTTTCTGAACTTGCTAGATACATCTGGTCAGCCACAGTGTACTGGACCAGTGATCCTTTGGCCTTCCCTAGCAAGAGTCTGCTTAAGTTTCAAATTCCATTTAATTCTATAGAACTTGTTTCTGGGTGAACCTGCATAACTTCAGTTTGTAATGCAGGTCTCAATATATGTACTGAAAATAAATCACACTGAAATTTATGTATGGGATCAGAATTAACTTTGGGATTTTCTTTTCACTGATATATTATTTAAATAGAGTGGTGGTGAATACACATTGGAGGCAGATATTTTATATTCTTTCATACATGCAGTTGGTTATGATTGCTTTCTCCATTTATTCTCAGGTTCATATGCTCTTGAGCCCTCCATGTAGAAAATCCCCCTTGAAAACAAACTAGCTTGTTACAGCCAGATTGTCAGGAATAACTTTCTGATGATGATTGTCAGATCAATAAACTATTACTGTGTTTGTGCATATATAGGGAACATCTAGTTGTTCGAGAGGGGTAGACATTTTTCTCTATACAGAACTACATCCACGTAGAAGTTCTTCATGGGGAATATGTGATGGGCTGAACTGAACTTCTGTTAATATAGTAACAACAGTTATTGTTCCATGGCTACTTAGGAAAAAACAAGCCTTCATTAAACACAGTTTCTTTCTTTGATAGAGAAATCCTCTGCTAATATGCAGGGCTGATTTCTGGTGTACAATTTGAAACTATTTTCATTTGTTTTATAGATGTCTCACGTCATATCCAGCCAGATCATACTAAAGTGACTTGATCTGTATTTTGCTGACATGAATGTTCATTCAGAAGGCATATTTCTTCTTGTTTTTCTAACTTGATGAAACTTTGCCTTCAGGGTGCTGAATGTTTTTAAGAAAGAGAAAACAAGATGCCAGAGTTGGTTGCCTGTTTATGATTTGAAGTGCCATGAGAGAGAACGTGGTGTCTCAGTGTTGAGTGGAAAGACACACTGCGCATTCTGTAGCACTTAATTTATTGTTTTCGCACATTTTCCACTCTTGCTACTAAAAACAATTTTCAGGTTTTGAACTATATAAAAATTAAACTGGATTTGCTTTCAAAGAATATCAGTCTCAAAATTTTGAAGTAAATTAATCCTATTTAGCAATTTGTTTCTGGGCAAAATTCCAAGTATTTTTAATAATCTTTAAAGCTGTAAAGGCTTAGTATACCTTAAGGACTGCATTCTTCTATTCCAGCCTATGCCTTCTCTCTGAGATCTGTGTTAAACTGTACCAAAGACAACTAATCATTTTAACAACACCTAAATTTTGAAACTCCCTGCCTCAGGAAGCCAGGTTGGCACCCAATATAATTGTCTTTTATCTACTGTATCAATCTGCTTTTTCTACATAGAATTCTTTTTTGTATTTTCTTTTTTTTGGTTTCACTTTTAATGGTGCTAATTACAATATGATTTTAAATACAGTTAGTTGCTCTGAGTAGTGGATGTGGACTAGAAGAATAGTGTATGAATTTTTGAAGGAAGGAAGATTTGAAATGCTTGTTCTGTGAAATTTTAAGGAGTGATACAGTTCAAAAACAAGAGACATTCTATTTACTAGCAAGACACTCAGTGAATGGAGCAATGTTTAGAATCTGTAGCTTGTTTTTCACATTCTCCATTCATAAATGTGTAAGGACAGAGTGGTCAGATTACATAGACACACATATACCTGATCCCTCACAATCCTAACATTTGGCATCGACAATGACATTAATCGTCAATGAACGGATGCAGGTAGAAGAACAGAATGTGCTGCTTCAGACAACACATAGTTAACAGATGAGGTTGGCTGCCACTGAGATGGTCTTTGACTTAAATGGTTGCAAAGAAGGGCTAGGTCTTTCAAAGGGTTTTGCCTTTGACTATTCCATGCTCAGTTATATGTTAAAATAACTGGGCAGCAGGTTGCCTGAAATGTGACTTTTCATTTTGGCTGTTATGGAAGAAAAAATCCTTGAGTATAAAAATGTTCCAAAAGACAGGAAGGTGCTGTATGTTGTGATGAAATGGAACGGGAATCAACTTTTACAAGTAAGGGCACTTACAGATTCTACTTTTTCAGCTGGGATCTGTTGTCCTGCTGAAACATGACATTCTCTGTGTATTTCTCTTAGGCGGCAAACTGCAGAAGAACGGGAAGCAGAGCGGCAGCAAGCCAATCGCATCCTCATGCAGCTCCAGCAAGAGGCCTTCCAGAAAACCATCAATCAGCCCATCCAAGCAGACCCAATCTGTGTTCACAATTCCTCCCTCTTTGCCCTCCAGAACCTCCAGCCATGGTCAGATGACTCTTCCAAGATCACCAGCGTTACTTCTGTGGCCTCTTCCTGTGAGTGAAATCTTACCTTTGCCTATGCATGGACTCTTGTATTACAAGGTGGCTGGCCTTATTCAGCACCATCAGTAGAAGACACAGGTTGCCTGTGAATGAGCCAGTGGCAGCAACCAGACAATGTCCCCTTGCAAGCCAATGCTCTCAGAGGCCATATGGTGCTGGTCTAGTGGAGCATTCTAATAAAAGGCAACACTTTCACTCTTTCTTCTTCTTCTTCTTCATCATCATCATCATCTTCTTCTTTAAAAGGGTGATGTTGGAACATCCTAAAACTCTTCCAGAGAGAAAACAACCCAAGGTTCTTCCTTTCAGCCATTTCCAAGAAAAACCTTTTGTATCATTTTATCTGCTGACAACACAGTTGTTCTCCCATGTAAGTATTTCAGACTGATCATTTCAAGAAAAACCACAACTGCAGTCTGAATGAAGAGTAAGAAATGTTTTTAACAACTCCTGCATCTTCTGCTGGAGCCCTTTTCTTAAAAGACGTTTAGATTTTACAAACAAATAAAATCTCACTCCTTTTTCTTTTGTCTTTTCCAAGATGAACTCTTTGGGTTTTTCTTTGTTTACTTCTTTTCTTTCTGCTGAAGGAATGTTGATACCAGAACTACTGAGAGATGCAACGCTTGCCTCACAAACTCTTGTGTGAAGGTTGAAATCAGTTTCACAGCCACCCACAGACTCTGCATTGATCAACTTATATTGTAATAACTCCGAGGCATCTGTGGCATTTTTGCAGGGGTAATGCAGTTTCGCTTGATAGATTATTTTGGTATCGTTGATGATATTGTTCAATATTTTATTTCCTTTTGCTCAAGAAGCTAGCTCCACAAGAGAGGGAAATGTGAACCAAACAGAACATCCTTCTCTTTCCATTTCTTGACTAGTAATTTCACAGTTTTCTTTTTATTGTATTGAGGAAAAGCTTGTGATTAATTTAAGCACTTCTTATAGCAAATTCCAAGAAGATACAAAGATATCTAAAATATATAGTTTTTTTGAGTTACCTTTTAGCCTAAGCATCATTGCCATTTAAAATCAGATGGTGCACACAGCCAATTTATCAAAAAGAAATATTTTAGTGAGTTTCTGAGATGCAGTCTTTGGTTTGTTTTTAAGTTATGCACTTATAAGAAGGTTTCTTTTTTGTGTAATCCTTTTTTAAAGTGTTTGTGTAATTTATGTGGAAAAAAATGAATAAAAGGGGCAAAGTATCAGTCTCAATTATTAGAAATACCTTTTTAAACATAACATATTTCTTCACTTGACGTTTGTATTGATTTTTCTAGAGGAATGTGGCTTCAAAGAAAAAACAGCAGCTGCCTGAAAGACCCACTTTGAGTTATAGAGAGGGGAATCTCTGATTTTTCAGTTTATTTCCATTTTGTATCCTAATAGCCATGAATTTAAGCATATCCTTAATTTCAAGCATGTAAACTTGAAAGTTAGCCAAGGCTATAGACACACATAGTCAATCCAGCTCCCTAATCTGGGGCTTTCAAGCTCTATCATCTCTTTTTCAGGACATTTGGAGGTCTCCAGTTTTGGCTAAACTGAATGATAAAATATATTTAAATATTAAATACTATGTAAACTTTAAATAGCACATAGCAAAATGCTGAATGCTCAAGTCTTTTTACATCTAATTTTTAAAATGAACTATGGGCTGAAAAGATAACCTTACTATCAGAATGATGCTTCTGTTCAACATAAACAATGAACAAACATTAATGTAAATAAATGAAGAAGCTGAAAAGCCTACTGCAGCATTATTTCCAGCAGATCAAAAAATTCTCCAAGAACTGTCCCCATGAGTGACAGGCAAATTAAGCCCAGTGGGAGGCTCATCAGCTTCCAAAATGTGTTGTTTTTAGATAAGCCTCCTGCCCACATGTTAAATTATTTTTTTTCTGGCATCATACCATAATATAAAAAAATCCCTCTTTGGGTATTTATTTTTAAATAGTAATTTTTTAGTTTATTAAATGTTATTCAATTTATTATGGCCACCCACTCCGCAAGACTCTGGGCAGCTTACAATATCCAAATATACAATTAAAACAGTTAAAAACATGAAACAAAATGGGGAGATCCCAGACTAAAAACAGCCATAACAATAAAAACACGACAGGGGCTCCACAGACCCAATATCCCCAGGCCTGGGAACATAATTAATTAATTAGGAATTAACATTTATAATGAATAACCTAAAAGATGCAGGTTTGGCTATCAAGCACCACTAGATATTAAAGTGTTGCTTGGAATCACGCCTTTGAAGTGATTTGGCATTCAAGGAAAACAGACATCTTCATAGCCCTATCTGCAATATCACTGGTTGGGTTCATACAATGCATTAAACTCTAAATAAACCTGATTAACAAAACACTAGTTCTGTGTTCCCATAACGTGCTAAGCCCAAATAAAGAAACCATGCTAAATGATGGCCTGTTTCACATTACATGCTAAAGCAATGAGTGAATATTTGCAATATATTGAATAACAAACTAGGGTAACCCCATTTTACCTTACATTAGTGTGTGGCACGAACCCAGCCAATTCTGTCTGAATATCATTACTAGAAAAGGGAATGGATGTGTATGTCTTACAGGGTTTCAAAGAGATGTGTCAATCACATTTTAAAATGCCTTCTTCCCCCCCCCCATACCTCCCAGTTTATTTCTGTACATAGAATAAAGAGGACACCATTTTGTCCTTTGTCTCAAGCAGTAAAAAGTCTTAAATTGACTCTGACAAGACTTGTCTGATGGTTAAAATAATGATGGAGTCGTTGGTGCTCTCTGAGCTTGGTGGTTTGTTTGCAGATGTTTTCTCTCCACACTGATGATGTTGCCTAGTTGGGTAATGAAATGCCTGCAAGCAAACAACCAAGCTCAGAGATCACCAGGGACTCCACAGTTCAGCCCTGAGCTACATATTTCTCTTCTTTTGGGTTAGGATAAGGGAAAATTATGTTGTATTTGGCTAGAAGTATTCTTTAATTCCATAGGAAAATTTATCATTCTGATGTACTGCTGCTATGGCCATTCCCTCAACCTTCTTCAGAATTCTGCAGTATTACATTTCTCATTTTGGATTCATATGGATGCAGTCATAACTTTATGAGGACAGAGATTTGAGAGGATGAAAGATCTGTTTTGGAGGATTAATGATGAATTCCTAGTATCAGCCAGCCTTGTACAGTGGCTATTATACAATAGGATAATAAGTCAGCCTGCTGGGGAAGCCAGCAGTTGTTTTAATTCAGGATGTGCATTGGATCTGGCTAAATCCCAGATTTTGAGATGAAGGGGTATAATTTAGACCCAATTTTCAATGTCCTGAAGCAGAGCAGGCTAGTCTGAACTTGATCTGGTCCTTAATAAAGTCCTAGCCCCAACATAATCTCTTGCAATGTATGCCCTGTGGCAAAGAGAGAGAGGATTTTCATTGTTTATATAAAGTACCATGGTTTTTCTATGCATGGCCAAGCCACTATGCTATTGTGGTGCGAGGAGAAGAAAAATCACAAGGTTGCGTAGGGTGCAAAGCTCCATCAACCCCAAGAGCCTCTTCCAAAGAATCCATAACTAGGAGAAGATACAGTGTGCTGGTAAGTTCCTACACTAAACATTTCAGGATCTGTAAATGTCTGTTTTATCTTTGTGACTTGCTTTGTTTTTCGCCACTTAATGTTTTGGATTATAGTTATCCCAGGGGTGTTCACAGGGTATGGTCAAAAAAGTGAAGATGGTACTGCAACAGTGTAGTTGAAGCTCTGCTTGTTTTATCCATGCGTCACATCTTGACTTTTTTGACCACACCCTGTGGGGACCTCTCAATTATCCTCTCTCCCATTCAGAAGATGTGCCTGAACATAAGCTTCTTCACACCATTCTGAGAAGCTACCAGTGATCAGAGCTACTCTATCTTGCAGGCTTCACAGTGTTTCGGCTTTGCTCAGGTAACAGCTGAAGCTTGAGACAACTTGCTCTAACTGGCCTCCCCAAGAATGTGTCAGTTCCTTGTCACCAGAGCACCGTTGCTGCTTTCTCTGTCTTCCTCTCTGAGGCTGTTCCAGATGGAAAATAATAAGAATCAAAATATTTCAAAGACCGAGAGAAGGAGGGAGGAAGGGAGGGAGGAAGATGGGAATCAAGATGTGAAAACACAGGCTGGGATGATGGTGTCAAAGAGAGACATTCATCAAAATAGAAGGAAAGCGGCAATATCCTCAGGGTAAACAATTCTGAGAGTTTCTAAAAAGTGTTTCTTTTATGGATATCATAGTTACTGTGGGTTTTCAATATATACCTTAGAATTGCCTCCATTATGGTGATGGCTTTCAGTAGGCAAATCATCCTTGTCACTGGATGTGTCAAGGGCACAGCTTTCCTCAGGCTGAGAACCATAGTAGCCTTTAAATGGTATGGGGGACTGAAAAATGAGGGGGGATCTCATTTTAAAAGAGGGTGGGGTAAAATAAAAGATTTTAGAAGGCAAGTGGTGACTGAACGCTTCATTTAATTACCTGTAACATTTAGCACAAAAACTTACACACACAATGAACCCTGATTCCCAGATTTAGAATAAATTAGGAATGCATTGTAATTGAATGAAATACATTAATTTAATTACATTAATTTTATTCAATTTAATGCATTTATTAAAAATCATTAAAATAATCCTGCACCCTTCTGTCATACGCATAATTTCCTATGCACATACATTCCCTCATAAATGCAGACATGGGCGCGCGCACACACACACACAAGAAAATCTGCTATGTCACATTTTATTTGCTTCTCATTTATAGTAACAGTAGCAACAATCTGGAAACAGATTAGGGAAAACTGCGGAAAATTATAGTCAAGGGACACGTTGTGAACAGCAGTTACAATATAGAAGTCCCTCTCAAATACTGTATTTGCAGTTTGATAAGTTTAAGGAGCATAATTATAAAAGTTGTAGCATAAGTTTGGACAAATCAACAGATTTTCATTTTCTCCTGCATTAACACTCCTCTCCCAACACCATGTTACATTTTTGATTTCCCAATGTTGATTTTTTTTGGAGAGGGGGGCGTGCCTTCAAATTGGTGTTGACTCCTGGCAACTACCTAGACTAATCCTGCGGTTTTCTTGGCAAGATTTTCGGAAGCAGTTTGCCATTGTCTCTTTTCTGGGTCTGAGAGAGTGATTGGCCCAAGGTCATCCAGCTGATTTGTGCCTAAGGCAGAACTAGAACTCACAGCCTCCTGGTTTCTAGCATGATGCCTGAACCACTATACAAACCTGGCTCTCCAATGTTGATTACTTTTTATATTTAGATGAGCTGAATCACATTCTTACCCATCTGCACCAGCCAAATTCAGTAGGTATCGGGATGCTCAGCCTGGAGAAGGCTATGACATCTTTCTACCATAAAACTTTTAAAAACTTGTTACAGTCACTCATGCCCTAGTCACCTCCAGATTGGACTACTGCAATGCACTATGCATGGGGCAGCCCTTGAAGAGTATCCAGAAGTTTCACCTGGTTCAGAATGCAGCGACACAGGCAGTTATGTGCGTTCTGAGAACAGCACATGTCACACCTCTGCTCCGCGAGCTGCATTGGTTGCCAGTTTGCTTCTGGGTCCAAATCAAGGTACTGGTTTAAACCTTTAAAGCCTTTCATGGCATGGGACTGGGCTATTTGAGGGACCACCTCTCCCTGGTTACATCTCGCAGAGAAGGCATGCTGTGGGTACTATCGGCCAGGGACCTGCATTTGCTGAGTCCCAGGAGATGTGCCGCCTCTGCTGTGGTGCCCCCCTTACGGAACATCATTCCTCCTGAGATTAGATTAGTGCCATCCCTTTTACTATTCCGAAAGGCCCTCAAGACCAGGTTATGTGATCAGGCCTGGGGCTCCCAGTGAACTGGAGACCTGCTTAGATGGCTCCATTGCTGAGGGGTCCGTTTTTATCCTCCCTTCCCCTATGGTTTGTATTTTTGTTTTTTTACAGTATTTATTTTTCTTTTATTATTTAAAATCACACATTCTTTCCAACCTTGTTATGAAAAACCAGGAGTCTGTTGGTAAGAGAAGCTGCTATTCATATTGGTAATGCTAAACAAAGATCAACTTTAATTCAGAAGGAGATGAGTGGTTTTGGTTGGAGACACTTTTTCAAGGAATTGAAAAACCAGTTTGTAGCTAAATGCATCATACATGTAATCCAGAGAAAATTAGAATTAATATGTGTGAAATGACTCTACAGAGGGGTGCTTTTAAAGTTGCTCCTTATGTGACATATGGCACCTGGCACATAAACAATACAGAGAACTTCCAATCCCAAACCGATTCATTGACTAAAACAACCTGTGGTAGCTGCTGTTTTTCATCAACCTAACTTCCAGTTGCATTACATTGCAATGCAATGAACATAGTTCCAGTTCTACTTCGAGCACATTATCACCTGCCCACATCTGAATGCAGCTGAGGACAGGGGCCACAGAAAGGTGGATCTGCAAATGTTGAGGAGTGAGGCAGAGCAGCAAGAACTACAGGAAGACAATGCTTTCAGGAATGCCACGGCATCAATAATCTTGCAGGGTAGAAAGGACAAGAGGGAAACAGAATTGGGGACCAGGAAAGGTCATATTGGAAGGACAATGTCATGATCAAGCAAATGATATCTTGTAGTGGGAAAGCAATTTTTAGAGAAGTTTAATTGCAGATACTGTAGTAGCTGATGATGTAGCAGGATCAATCTAAAAGTGAAAGCTAGAATAGCAAATTAGCAGAAGAAAGGAAGCAGCTGGACTAGAGAAATTAGCCACACATACTGGAGATTCCACATTTCACAAGAACATAGTTTACGAATACAAACACGCACACACACATATACAGAGGAACAGGGAGTGAGAAAGAATATAGAAAACCATCCATGAAAATAGTCAAAATTGCTTACCCATCACCAAGAGTTTCCCAGTTCATTCAGATCTTAAAACCTTGTTAGCCTGGAAAAATAATACTTTCAGTGTATTTCTGCAGAAGATGTGCTTGTCTTGAAAGAACAGGAATGGGGTTATACGCACTGTAACTGATCCAAATGGGCACGAAAATCTCCTAAAACGATGGCTTCTTATAAGATCTCTAATGGTCAGGCAGGTTTATAGCATAAATATGTTTTCTAATTATGGGGGGCCCAAATAACAAGTGAATGAGATTATTTCTACACCGTTCCCTTACCATCGCAGAGGCTGGCGGTATTAGCTGTACCATATCCCACATGCGTACTTGCAATGAAGTGTCCTGGTGCAGCTTTTCTAATGGAAGAGTATCATATCAACCCACACATCCATATATTTCTAATTTAAAGACTCGGTGACACATTTCAGAGGACAGACTGATGCAGTTGTCATGAATTATTTGAGAGGAACAATCTATGCAAATTTTTCTGAGGGTCCAACCAAAATGAGAATAACAAAAAGTTATTTAGTGATGCACACTAGGTTCTTGAACCATATTAGAAAATACTTGAAATGACAGATTTATCATGAGGCTTGTTTCTAATGTACATTCCCAGACTTGGCTGAAATTACTGGCAAATTAAGAAAATGGGAATGGAATTTCCCCTTTTACCAAAGGCCCTCTGGTTGAACTTGACATTCACTAAGTAATGCTAAGTATTTCCTGGTTATCTCCTTTAGGATTGCATTGTGATCTTCAGCAATATGCCTTACCAATATGCCTACCTTTGTTTTAACATCAACAGTGTTGGTAGCCTGTTTGCTAGGCCAAGGACAGGAACTTCACTAGCCAGGTCCTCTCAATCCAATATTTTATTTTGCTTAGGAAATTGCAAATCATTCTTTTTCTAAACTGGGAGCAGCTACAACAACTTTTCTTGGTTTTTAAAGATATATGGATTAGCTTAATTAGCCACATTAACTCATGATGTAGGGGGCTGCAGCCTCAGCATACCAAACTATCATCTCATTAGCTAGCCCAGATTCCCAGTTTTCAAAGAAGAAAAGGAACAGAAAATTCTAGGACAAGTTTCTAGTTCCCATTGGGCATTCTTCCACCCACTTGTTCTGTGAGAAAGGAGCCTGCTCCCTTTTGTCATTATGTTGTAGCTAATAAGGTCCTGGTCATGACTAACAATTTGTGTGCAGTGCTAGTCAGAGAGATGTTTTGACTGACCATTTGTCTACAGAAGGAACTCTCTGGTTTATTTGAAATCTATTTTGGATTTATTATTTTGGAGCAGTAAGCATTTTCTTTTTAACCTCAGTAGATGCATAGGAAGGACAGTGCTATAAGGGTACAGTGCTATAGACATTTACCTGGGAATAAGCCCTGTTGAATTTAATGGTACCCCCATTCTGAGTAGTCATCTGTAAATTTACACTTTTAGTCAAATTTTATTTAGTTGATGATCTTTGGAAGAGGAAGGCTGATGAATAATGCAAAGGAAGACATTCATTATATTTTTAATCTTGGAAATTGTTAACAGTCTTCAGGAATTAGCTGCATCCCCAGGGTCTCTGGAAGATGAATATTTAAGTAGGGTATGGGGTATATAGTAGCCCTTTTCAGGAATTATCAAATCCAGAGCATTCAAGATAAGTTCTGAGACTGACGGCATAGATGCTGCTGTCATGACATTCTCAGGCTAACCCATTGCATATACAACAGCGCTCAAGTTAGCTTCCAGGTGAGCTAGGACAACACAGGCTTCTGGCATGTGTAGAAGCTAGTGAACTTACAGTTATATGCATGGATCCTTTTCTTCTACATAACTTTATTCAGAATCCATGCAGGTCTGCAGAGAATGAAATCCTTTTAGCGCTGTATTTACATTTTATTTAGATTTTTATCTTGCCCTACCACCTCATGGTGTTCAAGGCAGAGAGAGGACTTATTTGAAGTGTTGGTTCCTACTGTACATATGTATAAGTGTGTACACAGGACAGCAATACTATATTGCACAACTAAGAAGGCTTATTTAGATCTATTAATGATATATTGCAAAACAATCATGTGCACAATTGTTTTACATTTATATTTTTTCTTTCCTCAGAAGCTAAATTGTCTTTCTAACAACTCTCTGGTAGGTGAAGCAAAGTGATAGAGATTGGCCAAGGTTTTCAGCTGAGGAGAATCATGCCTGCATTTGCTGATCCGGGGGTAAACTTTCTTCCCTTCTCTTTCTCCATCCTGTATGGATATTGCCTTAGAGATGACAGCCGGGTTCATACATCTCACTGGGTCAGAATATGCTTGCTTGATGTTGGCTTAGGGTGTCATATGAAACCACCTAATTCTGGTTTAGTCATTAAACAAATAATGGCTTAATGAAATGTTCAGCTAGGCCTGTGAATCAGCCTATGTTTTGCTCTGTAATATGTAAGTATCTGTGGACGGAGAGAAAATAAAGAATTTCGAGTGTAGTTACGTTTTGTGCCTATCTGCTGTAAAACAGAAAGCAGTAAATGAGATTAAAAAAAAAATATTAGATTTAGGTTCCACATTTATTTGTACAACTCAAAGCTGTGTACATAATGCTCCTGCCTCCTATTTTCCCCACAACAGCAACCCTGTGAGGTGGGTTGGGCTGAGAGAGAGAGACAGGCCCAAAGTTACTCAGCTGGCTACTCACTGGCCCAAAGTTACTAAGGGAGGACTAGAACATTTATATTTATTTACTTTTGTATTTGAGTATGTGCCATGTGCCAAAACATATTCATTTGTTCCCAATAATGCATGAAAAATTCTGTTGAGATATAGTTTTGTAGACTATTTGGATTGTTTAGAGTATAAAATAACTTTCTTTGACTCATTCTCCTCATGGTCTCGTGCATGTGTACCTGTGCCAATCTGTATCTGTTGTGTATCAATTCAGAGTTGAAGGCTGAGTAAAACCCCTCTATTACCTGCTATATCTTAGTTGTGGCCTTGGCTCTGTGAAGGTTTTGGTGCGTTGCAAATGCAGCAAGCAGAAAAAGTTCATTCCTTAGTGTTCCCCATTCTTTATCTGTAGTTTATTTACACAGAGTTGAAGGGAAGCCATTCATTTTTATACCTATTATGGTAACTGACAGTTTTCTCCAGGCAATTGCCAAGCAAAGAAGACAGAGGTGAGTTTCAGCTTCTTAGAAGAACTTGCAAGAAAACAGGTAAGCTTATTGCACCCTCTGGTGGCCATTGTTGAAGTCGCAGTTAAACAAGTGCTAAAGTGTTAAACCCGCGCACTCTCCCTCTTTCTCTCACTCACTCTCACTCTCACTGTGTTGTGGAATTGGAATAAGACCAGGGAGTCCCAGATACAAGACCATTTTAAACCATGAAAATTCTTCCCTGGGTGACTGTGGGCCAATTACTATCTCTAAGCCTAGCCTACCTCGCAGGATCGTGAGGGAAGATTGAAAGAAGGAGTTCTATCTATGCCACCTCCAGCTCCTGAAGGAAAGCCAGGATATAAAATTAACAGACAAACAAGCTATGCTGAACAGAAAGAGGAAAACTCACCAGGCAAACTGTAGAACATGATGGGATTTATAGGGACATTATTAATCACATTTCCAACTTTACTGTGGGAGTGCCTCCTAGAACAGTTGTCACGAAGCCTGCTGACATCCCACATAATTAAGGCAAAAGAATCACTAATATCCTTGGCTTTCATTTCTGCTTGTGTTGATGCCTGTTTTGTCATTTGTTTTCCCCCGACTCCGTCCTCCCCCATTTGCTGTTTTTAGTGATCTGTGAGTTAGTATAGCCTTTATCCTGCTTTATTTTTTTTACACTGTACTTTTATGCCGTACTTTTTTCAAAAAGATGTACAGTACCTCTAGAGATTCTGTCAGGGATGTTGACGAGATATGGTTAAAAAAAAAAGTCAAGATGGTGGCCACGATGGTGTGATCGAAGCCCTGCTTGCTTTTTATGTGCATCGCATGTAAAAAATGGCCACACTTTGAAGATACCCATGGACTCTATTAAGATATGAATAATGAATACTAATTTATTAATTACCTCCTTGAGGAATGGGGTAGCAATGACTCCTGGCTTTAAAAGGAAATTAGACAAATTCATGGAGGGCAGGTCAGCGCATGAGAGTAAGTCATGATGGCAAATTGTCCAGAGTCGGGGCCACTGTGCTTCTGAATGCTGACCTTTTCTGTGCAAACAATCGCTCTGGAACGGTTCCAACTTTCCTGGCTTAATGAACATTTTGTGGCAAGAGAAAAGACAAAAGAAATGGGGCAGGGGGAGGAATTGTGGCAGAATTATGAATAGAAAAGACATTTGGGCCCACTGTAAAATTCCCTGAGTGGGTCAGGGTGAACTGAGTTTCAGCTGCTGAAGGTGAGTGCTTGCCTTCATATGCATGAATCTGCCCACTGCTGGGAAACGGATGCTGGGCTAAATGGGGCATTGACGTGATCCAGCAGGGCTCTGCTGATGTTCGTAGATATGGTCAAATTTCATTAATTGTGTAATTATGCAATACAGTTGTTGTCTAATTAGTCAATAAATGGGGCACCTATCTAAACCAAGGGTATTGTCAACGTTTCTGAAGCTACATATCTCAGTCCACAAACACCTACCAACAACATTAACCTGCCCAGAGTATTGCAAAGGCAAGCAACAGAAAAGAGGGATCCATTTTGTGGAGACAGAACAACCCAAACCGTGAGGGCAGTTAAGTGGTCAAGAATCACAGAACACAGCTGGATGTTTATACACAACTCCTGGGAGAGGTCATTTGACAGCCTGGTGTGCAGTATCATCAATGTGCTGATTATACCCATCTATATATCACCACCTGGGTTGTAGGAGGATGCTGCTGATGTGTTATCCTAGTGCTTGGATAGGAGAGAACTGGCTGAAGTTCAGCCTAAGAAAGACAGAAGTGCTCTTTGTTTACTGCTAGTTCTATACCAATATCAGTCTACTCTCTGGATGGGCAACCACTAACCTCAAAGGAGCAAGCTCATGATTGAGGGGTCTCTCTGGACTCACAGTTCCTGCTCAAGCAGCAGGTAGAAGCTGTGGCTAGAGGGACCTTTGCCCAACTGGTGCACAAATTATGCCCTTACCTGGTGCAGGAGGACCTGGCTATAGTAACTCACACTCTCATTACCACCCAGATAGACTACTGCAATGCACATGGAGCTGTCTTTAACAACTACTTGGAAACAGTTAATCCAGAATGAAGTGGCCCGTGGCTAATTGATGCTGGAAGTGTTACAAAGTTTTCAAAATTGATTTGTGCCTTGCATCCTTATATATCTCACTTATAATTGGTCATTTTCCTTATGCTTCCTGCTGAGGTATGTTCTTCCTAGCTGTCCCCACTTGCTTTGATCTGCAGTTCCCATTCTGTCTGTCTGTCTATCTGTCCCTCACTTTCCCCTGGAATTCCAGTTGAGAGGCAGCTAGATCTTGCAACAAGTAACAAGATCACTGACTTCTAATGACAATAAAGCTTTATCAGTTTAACAAGATGGACACCCACATACTTAAACATGCTGTCACCTCTGCTCATGTCTCTTGCTACTAGAACTGCCCAAGTACCAGTATGAAAGAATGGGAAGTTTTTGTCTGGATAAGAAGCATTAGGATTGAACTTTCTTTTTCCAGAACTTTTATTAGCTTGCACTGCTGGGCAAAATCTCACCGTACAACAATAATTGATTAATTGCCAGTCATTTGTTTATATCTTTGGCCAGCTTCCTCTTTTTCAGATATCTTGTTTTTCTCCCCATCCCTCTTGGATTGCATATGCGATGCACTCACTTCCAAATAATGTCTTTGCATAACGGTACTGGCATTTTACTGCCTTTTATTTCAGGGAGCTGGCTCTCACCTTCCAGAGGGTTTTATTCAAAACCAGGAGACTGTGAGTTCTAGTCCTGCCTTAGGCACGAAGCCAGCTGGGTGACCTTAGGCCAGTCATTCTCGCTCAGCCCTAGGAAGCAGGCAATGGCAAACCACTTCTAAAAAAACTGCCAAACTGCAGGGATTGGTCCAGGCACTCACCCGGAGTCAAGACAATCTGAAGGCACCCCCCGACACACACCAAAAAAAAGTCATGCACATGCTATCAGCCCAGTACTGGCTACCACTTGGTTTCTGGGTATAATTTAAAGTGCTGGTTTTGACCTATAAGGCTTTTTATGACTTAGTACAGACAGTCCCCTACTTACGAACAGGTTACATTCCAAGAGGCTATAAGTCCATTTTGTTCATAAGTCCAATCAAAAAGAAAAGAGGCAGGGCAGCAGTGTGGGCAGAGGAGCCCCGTCTTCTGCTGCCAATGCAAGGAGCAATAGCACGCAGACTGTGGAGAGTGCAGTGGGATGAGGTGGTGGGGTGCAGCACGTTCCATTGCCAGGTGAGGCAGGATGGTGACGGAGTGCACTGCGCCCCACCAGCTCGTCCCTTCACCCAGGGAGCCACCACCACCTCTCCTGCCTCACCTGATAAACTAACCCCTTCCAGGAACTCCAACTCCAGTGCAAATCTCCAACCTTCCGGAAAGTGGGAGAAAGTGGGAAAGGGTTAGTTTGCGGGGTGCCACAAACTAGCCCTTCCCTGCCTTCTCCCGACTTCCGAGTCCATCTTGTTCGTATCAGCAAAAGTTCACAACTCGAAAGTTTGTAAGCAGGGGACTGTCTGTATCTATCGGACCACCTTCTTCTGTCTGAATCAGCCCAACCTATTAGATGAACCAGGGAGAAACTCCTTGTAGTCCCCCATTTCTGGGCTGAGAAGGGACCTGAAGCCAGGAGGCCCTGCCCTTCATTCGTAGTGCTGCTGCTTTGACACAGCAAATCTCTGACAGTGAGCAAACGGGCCCCCTTCTCGATGGGTTTCAGGAGGATGTGAAAGACTCAGCTGCTTTGAAAATTAGTCTAGGCAGTTGGTGTAGTGAGTTCTGCCATCTTTTATTCTTTCTTTTAATTGTTATTATTCATATTGTTTGCTTGGGTCTTAGGTTCATTTTAGACTTATAGTGGATGTTTTAATGTTTTTGTATCACGTAAGATGCCAAGAGTAGCCAGATTGTGGAGGGCTAGACAAATAATAAATCAATACCATCAAAGTATTCATAAATCGCTTTTCAACAAGATACAACAGCAGTATAATATTTTTATTTATGTTTAAATTTATATCCCACTGTTCTGTTTGTATAAACACTTAAGTTGGTTTACAATACAGTGGTACCTCAGGTTATGAATTTAATCCGTTCCATGACTCTGGTCGCAACCCAATTTGTTCACAACCCGAAGCAAATTTTCCCATAAGGTTCAATGTAATTCCCGTTAATCCGTTCCGGTGTCCGCAGACCACGCGTCAAGGGTGGAAAAACGGCCGCAGACCGCGCGGCAGGGCAGAAAAACGGCCGCGGACCACATGGCACGGGTGGAAAAATGGCCGCGGACCATGTGGCACGGGTGGAAAATGGCCGCGGACCACGTGGCACAGGCGGAAAAATGGCCGCGGACCACGTGGCACGGGCGGAAAATGGCCGCGGATCTGGTTTGTATCCCGAGGCAGAGTTCGCAAACCGAGGTAAATTTTTGCGGCCGGCACTGGTCGCAACCCGAAAAGTTCATAAGCAGAGGCGTTCGTAACCCGAGGTACCACTGTAATTAATAATACAAAACATAAACCAAGAGTAAATTAATACTATTAAAATTAAAATAAAAGCATTATCATTAAAATAAACTGATCATTAAAATCTTGGTAAATAAGCACATTTTTGCCATTTTCTAAATACTTTTATATCTATTTGGATAGCAAAAAACAAAGCAGCTTTAATCTTGATTTAAAAGGATCCATCGTAATGCTTGGGGTTGAATTGTTCTTGCCCCCAAAGAATATAGTATAAAACAGGGTTGTAGTTATCCAAATTAGCTGGGTCCAAGGAGGTGGTCCAATAACTAACTTTTTCAAAGATCCAATCCAGCTGTACAGGATGGCTACACATGAAAGTAATGGTAGCAGTGTTTAAGGCGTAACACTGATTTACTGTACACTGTGTTAATCAGATACCCTTAGTTTAAAGCTTAACAGTGATTTTTACTTTTTCTTTTAAAAAGCGAAGTAACATATTTCTTAACGTTCTAAGTAACTAATGATATATGGAAAAAACTGTAATCTCCATAACATTTTAGATCCCATGTTTACTTATTTGTATCTTACTAATCTTACTCTTTTATTCTTTTTGTATGTCTTTTCTCATTCACAGTTTATATTATTTCTTTAAAACGCTTAATTAAAAAAATAAGGCATAAAATTCCAATGACTAGGAAAAAAAATTCCCTGGGGACCTGGGGAGATGAAGGACACACAGCTAGGAAACAAGATCTTCTACTCAGAGGGTGTTAGAAAGGATTTCCACAAAGGCATAGAAAGAACACACTGAACCATCATGATGCTCTTCCCACAGATCAGTGATGCCTGCCCGCCCTCAGATATATAAAAACACACCTGAAATCATTATCAGTCCAGTCAAAGTCCTGACTGAAGAGAAAAGTCTTGACTCCATTAACTACTAAGCCCAAATGAGTTCATCCGACCCCTCAGAGCAACTGGCAGATCTTTCAGTGTGGGAATAATCTATATACTACTAAAACTCTCATGTCTGTAACCTTCAACTCAGTGAAACAGTGTGCCATAGGGCAACACTATTTGAACCAAGGTACCTCAAATGGGCTAATTTACAGAAAGTGTCTAAAATCCAGACCCATTACTCCTGTGGGATTGAAATTTGGGGAATTTGTGGCTGCTTCAGCACTTCTGTGCTGCCAAGCCGCTGTGGTCAACCCAGGTCACATGATCATCATGGGCACATCCCTGACCTCTTCCCTACCTCCTTCTGTCCTCTGTGCCCAATTGGCTGGCAGAAGGCCCAGCTGGCAAGCAGCAATTGGCTGCTTTGGAAATGAGGCAGAAATTTGAAATCTCTTAACGTGATTGTCACTGAGGGAAGGAGGAGGGAGCAACTTGGATGCCTACTGGTGAGGTAGGGCTGGCTGGGGGCACCAGTGGTTGATGGATGAGCCTTCTTCCTTCCTTGAGGGAGAGGGTCCTCATGGACATGCTGGAATGGGGAGCAGGGGTGCAGTTTTCCTCACACTCTGCAGCTCCCTTTGTTCCAACTCCCCCAGCAAAGTGGCAGAGAGTTCTGCAGGTCAGCTGAGGAGGAGGAGGCTTCACTGGGGCTCTCCTGAGGATTGTGAGGGGAGGGCAAATGGCACAAGCCTATATCATATGGAGGGAGGGAGGGAGATTTCTGATGCTTCCTACCAGCTTCCCACAAGCAAAGTCAATGGGGAAGCTGGTAGCAAGTTGTAAGTCACTCCCACTCCCACTGCTTTTTTGTCCTTGGTCATTCTTTGTTTAGGTAAGGACATATCTCTGAAATGATGACTCAACAGGTCATGGGTTGTCTAGTAGGATCCTGATATTGTGCCCTGGTTAGCAGCCCCTCATTCTGTACCAAGTAAAGCTTTGAAGATGGCCTCATCCTGAGCTCATTGCAGAAGTTATCTATGCAACCCAGGGGACATTCAGATATGATTGACTGACTGTTGGTCACAGATGGAACACTAGTCACAAGTAATTGTGCATGTGTGCTCCTTGCCATCATGGCAACTTGAATCTTGCTACTATTATCAGACAGTATGGGGAAAGCCTGAAACTGTGTAGGAAATTATTGGTTAACTTTTCTCCCTTCAGCTTAAGTCAATAGGCTTTACACTGTTGGAGCTTTAATTGTGAGTGTAGAGCAGTGTTTCTCAACCTTGGCAACTTTATGATGTGTGGACTTCAGCTCCCAGAATTCTGGGAGTTGAAGTCCACACATCTTAAAGTTCCAACGTTGAGAAACACTGGTGTAGAGTATAATATGGTTAGTGCAGGATTTTGTGCCATCTTATATACTGTTGTATATATGTCAGCCCTTGGAGGTAGTTCAGACCACAAAACCAAAATCATGAATACTAATGCTACTTTTATTATAAGGTTACAGTAACAGAATCTCGCAAGTCTGAAAAGTCTCTCCCTGCCTTTACATTCCAGAGAACTAGGGAGGGTCAATTCTGAGATGCTTTCTCAAATTACATGCCTGCTTTGGACTCAGATTTCATTTATCACATCACTGTCTTGGCCACAGCTCTTTCTCCTGTCTCTCAAGGTTATTCTCACAACCCATTACAGTATATAAGATTACTTATAAAATATACAGGTAGTCCTCACTTAACAACCATTCATTTAGTGACCATTTGAAATTACAACAGTGCTGAACAAAGGGGCTTACAACCAGTCCTCACGCTTACAACCATTGCAGCATTCCTGCGGTCACGTGATCACGATCCAGGTGTTTGGCAACCTGCGCGCACTTATAACAGTTGTAGTGTCCTGGGGTCACGTTATTGCCATCTGCAACCTTCCCAGCTAGCTTCCAGAAAGCAAAATCAAGGGGGAACTGTGTGATTCACTTAATGACTGCGTGATTTGCTTAATGACCGCTGCAAAAAAGTTTGCAAAATCAGGCATGATGACTCACTTAACAACCGCCCTACTTAACAAATTTTCCAGTACCTATTGTGGTCATTAAGTGAGGACTACCTGTACAAGGATTCCAGTAGTCTGTGGGGATTGTAGGTGCTTCCTTCCAGATTTATCTAAAATACCCCTATTTCTTTTCAATGGGCATCAAGTCTGACTTAATCTGAAATTAAACCATCCCACTTTGAACATAACCTGAGAAAAGAACTGGAGAGGTTGAAGAATGGAGAGTGCAGGAATTTGGGAGTGGCGTGCTTGTGAGATAGACATGTCGATGTGGATAAGGTCCCAAGCCTGAGTAAGCCAGCATGACTCTTAGAAGCTTTACCAGCTTGCTCTAAGACTGCAGCCAAGAGTCCAGCACTGACGGAGGTTGTCATCAGCATTAGATATAGCTTATTCCGCTATCTTGTTCTTGGATTACCCCTTTTGTTTTATCTCCTCTTGTACTCAACAGCACAGCACAGCTCAAAGCAAAAATATTCGCAGACAATGCACAGGCAGGAGATATATCACCGGAGAGGTTTACAGCTGTCATCGTATATAACAGGCTAGGATCAGTATTTATAGAGCTACACAAAGTACAAATCATAGCTGCAAATCCTTCCTGAAGTAGAGAACTAGGTATAAACTCTAGAACTACTGCAAGCAATCTTTTGGTAGGGCTGCCCAGCAGCTCCTGTGGCAATAAATTTCACGGTAATGCCATAAGCATCTGCACGTAGTGCTGGAGTAGTTCAAATGTTAGCAGTAAGCCCCTATTTCATTCCTCCTGGCCTGTGATTCAAGGCTGTTGAGGCCTCTTTGGAGCCAGGCAGCTGCCATCTGATTGACTTGCTCATAGGAGAAAATACCTTATTGGTCATTCCCCAGTCTTTACCATTTTCTGTAATCAGATTCAGAAGGATCAGACATAAAACCTGCAATGTCTTTAGCAGATTTCCCATGATCACAGAAACATAAAGGTTGCCACACCAAACCTCTCTAGATCCCTCCCAATTTTCCCAGAATGTGAAACCCCAAGTCTTATGGGTCAAAAAATAAAAGAGTGCTCAAAATAAACTTGAAACTATGAGATTGCCATACTTTTTAATATGTGTACAATTCCATACAGATTGAATGGACAACCACTGAAAATATGGTTTTGAAAATAGTGGTTCTTAAAGCTGTATATCTGCCGAGAAGCTTAGATCCAACTGTTACTGACTCATCTTCAACAATGAAAAATAAGGGTATTTTCTGTAGCAAATATGTAATAATTTACTTGCAAAGGCAGTTAGTAATATGCTAATACATGATACTGCTGCTCACTCCCCCAAATAAATTGGGACTTCCTGACTTAAGGAGCCGGTCTGGTGTAAGGAGCCCACTGGGCCCTCTTCAGCTGCTGGAGCTTTGTTTCAGTGAGGCTGGCACTGTAGGACTTCACAGAAAGTGGAGAGTAAATCCCCTCTAATTCCTCCCTGGGAAACTCAGAAACCCATAAAAGAAAGCAACCTCCTGGATGTGGACAGAAACAGGTTTACTATACTATTAATATTATTCTAGTTGCTTTACTGAAATCAGACTGTTAAAAGAAAAAAATATGCCTGTTAGGATTTCTAAGTGGCCTCAGTAGCAATTATACTTCTCAGCAGTTTACAGAGCATAGATTAAAACAACAAGAAAGAAGGATAGCTCAAACGAACAATAGCAACATCTCTAAAACCCACACCAGGGAAACAATAAACCCTGTTACACACATATGGTATCCACACACACAACATAAATCGGGACATGCTGAAAAAGCTTGCCCTTCCAGGTCTTCTGAAAACACAATGAGGTCAGGGCTATGCAGACTTCCAGAGGATGGGACAGTGTTAGCCCTGAGGAGTAGTCCAGACAAGAAGCACAGCCAGGCTTACTAGCTCTATCTTTATTGTAAGGTTAGATTAACAGACATCTTTTACATGCTGGTTGTCCCATCTGCATTGTCTCCCATATACCATTACAGGCAGCCACAGAGAAGAGCCATCTCCAAGGTCCTACAAGATAGTACTGCTTTACTGATGAGACCTGGAGCATGTTGACCCTACCAGATCTTTCTGGAAAGGCAGAAACAGTCAGAGAAAGATAGTCCCATAGATACCCTTAACCAGGCCCTAACCCTTGAAGGGCTTTATTGGTGACAAACAGCACCTTGAATTGCACCTGGACGCCAACTGCCAGTCCGTGCAACTTGTGAAGAATCACATGGGTGAAACGCAGTATGCCCACAACCGTTTCCACTGCTACACGATTGAACCTCTGAAGTTTCTGAGCAGCCATCAAGGGCAACCTCAGGCAAAGCACATTGCAACTGTCCAAATGGAAGATGACTGTGGCATGCATGACCGTGAAAAGGGTCTCCTGACACAGTAAAGGGCATAACTGGCACACCGTATTAATCTGTGCCAGAATTCTGTTGGCCATGGTTACCACTTGTTCCTCAAGCAAAAGCCAAGAGTCTTAGAGGACCCCTAAATTAAGCAAAAATCTCTTCTGAATAAGTGCAGCTACGTCAAAAAGTAAAGTAGGAAATCGATTTTGACACAGTTGGGAATGTAAGGCTGGGAATGCAAGGCTCTCTTGCTTTCTCCCTCCCTCTCACCCATATGCCTCTGCCTGCTCCTTTGCAGTTTTTCTTCTGTGCAGGGATTTCTGTTTCTCCATCTTATTATACTCCCATCATCTCACTTTCCTACAGCCCTTTTGACAATGATCTCTGGCTCATTTTTTTCCTCATCCCCTCCTGAGCAGGTGTATACACTCCTCAACACACCTCCCTTTATCTTCTCCTGAAAGACTTCTTTCTCTTCTTCCTGAATTTCTTCTCCTGTTGCTTTTACATGATCTCGATTCTTCCCCAAGTGTTTTCCTAGCCCTTTTAATCTTTCCTTCCATACCTAGCATCACTTGTTCCATTTATGGTATGTTAATAGTGTAACCACGTTTTTTTTTGTTTTTTTTTTGGGGGTGCCTTCAAGTCAGTCTGTATTTCTGGCAACTGCTTGGACAAGTCCCTCCAAGTTTCTTGGCAATGTTTTCAGAAATGATTTGCCGCTGCCTTCTTCCAGGGCTGAGACTGTCTGGCCTAAAGTCACCCGGCTGGCTTCATTCCTAAGGCAGGACTGGAAACTCACAGTCTCTGATTTCTATAGCCACTGGAACCCTAACATCTTCTGATGTTTAGCCAAGCCTGGGAGCAACCTGATCAAAGAGATTCCAGAGCTCCCTGCAGGGACCTGTCATCCTCTGGAAGATGTGATTGCTAGGCAGCAGCAAGTTTGACTAGGTGAAAAGCCAACTCTCTCTAACTCACAATTCCTTACTATTCCTTACCATTTCTGACCATCTCATTATTTCTCATCATTTCCTATAACCAACACCCATTTTGAGCTGAAAGGACATTCATTTGCATTTCTACTGTATAACAGACACATCTTTAGTTTGTTCTCGGTATGAAACAAGAAACTTATTTTGGACAGTGAGAAAACTTGAAATGGTATAAGCTGAGCTGTCTGTTAAATGGGAGTTGACTACTGTCTTTCTAGTTTTGATTTCCTCAGGGAAACCCTTTCCCCCACAGAAAGCTTTCCTTCCTACCAAACTCCTTGCAACAATCCAGTTATGGGGTCCTATACTAATAAAGATCAAAATTAACACATACCATAATTCATGAAGTATCTCAACATCTGCAGCTTCATGTATATTCTGCCAATATTATAATTTGCAAGTCTGTTTCTGCTAATGCTGGCATAAATATGCCTGACTTAATAAATAAATTAGGCTGTGGAATGGTTCAGATTCAAAGGGAAAAAGCTGCTTCAGACTGTACATGTGAAGACATGTGGCACCTGTCAGAAATTCCTTAAAAAAGCTCTTCATCTAGAATTAAATATAGTTTTATCCAGTCCTCACCTACTTTTTTTTCTAGAATAAACAGTATGTTCTCATTCACCATGCACTCACAAAAATCCTTATATTCTGATTAAAAAGCCATTGTATCTCATTATTTTGATCTGGTATTCTTTGAGATGGTCTATAGTTCTGCTTAAATGTGTTAGTTCAATGATACAGCCTTTATTATGCATGGAGTACAACCAAGCAAGCAAGCAAAGAAAGAAAGACATGCTATTTTTCCTCATGCTATGGCAAGTAATTAAATGTGCATCATACATGATTTAGTTGCCTATGTTTCTAAATGAATTCTGTCATTTGAAAAATTGATGCTCAGGAGGTCCTGTATTTTGCAGAGATATAAGCTAGGGCTCAGTATGCTGCTTCAGTAGATACACAAACTCTTGTAACATTGCATGCTCCCATTAAAAATATTTCCTTCCAAATCCCTTTTTAAAAATCCAGTTTGCCATTCTACTCTCCCCAAAAAGCTAATCAACATTCTGCGACCACATTAGGTTATTTTGGGGACTTCCTCTGAAGATTTAATTCCTAAAGTTGTTTTTTTAAAATAAATTTCTGTAAAGTTCAGGATCCGCAAGTTCTTCCTTGTAGGTCAATGGTGCTATTTTTGTCTACATCAGGAATGGGTAACCCAGAGCCTTGGACTAAAACGAACTCTCACCCTTCTTTTTTATGGCTCATGGTGCCCTCCCCCTTTAGATCATGCTGCTGAAATTTGGCATCAAATCACTGAAGAACAATGGCAAATGTTTTGTGTTTTGAAGAAGAAAGTAATAAAAATTTGCATTAATATCTTCCAGTAAGTCTAGAAGACTGATTTTAAATGGCTGTGCAAAGCATTCAGAACAACTACTTCACAAAGTGTATTAGCACAAGTGATATGCCTCTTCTTGAAGAATTAAACCAGCCATATCCTTTGGATTCTTAGCTCTCTCTCACTCTGCGTGTGTGTGTGTGAGAAAGAGGGGGGGAGGGAGGGAGGGAGGGTGTAATGGTATGTGGGGGTGACCTTGGAAGACAGGGTGAAGAAACCCAGTTAAGGGAATGGTCCGATAAAAGGCAACTTAGCCCTCAGCAGGAAAGTAGCGGGCCAAGAGGCTCAGAAGAGACCCTCCCTAGTTTTTTGGTCTGTAAAAGAGATGGGGGAGATATATACTTTCAGACTTGCAAGATTCTGTTAATGTAATCTTACAATAAAGTAGAATTAGCTTGTCGGGCCTTGTTTCCTGTCTGGTCTACCTCGCAAGGCTTAAAGAGAGTGAGTGAGTGTGTGTACACACAAACACACATAGACAACCAGAGACAACATTTGAAGAAGCCTCATGGGCCTTCCACAGGACATGGGGGGTTTTAAAACTTCAAGGAAGCATGCTTCACTTGTGCTAACATACTTTGCAAAGTACCCCAGGGTCATGCTAGGTAGCAACTTTAGCTCTATGTGAAAGAAAATGCAGTGAGAAAGAGCTCTAAATGATACTTATATGGCAAGCACATCTGGGAGATTCCCCAGAGGTAATGAAGTGCCAATCGTTGCAGTGAGCAATGCAAAGCATGTGTAACAAAAGACAGAGAAGCCATTGCAGTCTTACACCTGCAGTTGAAGGAATGTGGACGTATCACCCGTGCTGCTGGTCTTTGAAGAAGACATTGCTTTTTAAATATATATATATATATATATATATATATATAATAATAATAATTAAATAGCATTTGGGAAATAGCAGTGCAAGAGAGATGTTGCCTTTTTGTCCATGCTTTTGAGTTTCCCAACTGTTTCAGTTTGCATATTGCATGACACAAAATATTGGACTAGATGAGGTGTTGACCTGATCCAGTAAGGCTCTTCTTAAGCTAAAATCTGAAATCGTCACAATACTGTCACCAAAAAGCATTGAACAAATCAATTAAAAAAAAAAAACAACTGCCCCAAACCATCCAAACAGCAAGTAATATGGCTACTAAAGCCCCAGCTAACTAGCCCCATGCTAATCTGGGGTTTCTTAAAATGACAGCTGATTTACAGAGTTGATTTACAGCCAGAGAAAGGGGCTTGTACAATTTGGACTGCCTTGTGTATTGTGTACCATAACTGAACAAGATCTCTATTTGCTTTTCTGGTCCAGGGAACTGCAGCTTATTTACTGAAAGCCAGGTTTGAATTAAGTCTGGGTGTTAGCCACTGCTGATTGGCTTGGTAATCAGCTTAGCTGAAATCAAATACTTCCTACCAGTTCTTGACCTCACAGTGAATGAATCCAGGCTGGAAAGCAGAGCAGTGTATATACAATACTTAGGATTATTGGATGCTTTTGGGGCGGGGGTATTGATGTGCTTAGAAAATAACTGAAGCAGCCAAGTAGATGTTTCACTGCTTCACTGCAATGATCTTGCCCACTCTTAAACACAAATTGAGTTACAGGTGGACAGGTGTGCTAGGGGAAAAGAAGCTCTTCAGAAATGGGCAGTCCAGCAAGCAAATCAGAAGACCAGCGTTTCTCAATCTTGCCAAGTTTAAGATGGGCGGACTTCAGCTCCCAGAATTCTCCAGCCAGCATCAGTCTGCAAGGCTGGTCTGAGAAGCCTAGGCTGAGAAAAGAAAAGAAAAAAAACACACCCTGATTTGACTGCATCTCTTTTATTGGATGTAGATGAGGTAGTCAGAGCCCTTTCCTGCCTGGATGTGCAAGGCTTGGCTTTGCTTCAGAACAATCTTCCATAACCCAAAGGAATTGCAATTTAACTAAGCTTCAGTCTTGGTTTGCGGGTGAATCACAGCACTACTGCCTAATGGTTTTCATCATGTGCATTATTAACAGCCATGAGTCTGGGACATCTCAAGAATTGTATCTTCCCCTCTGTTTCTTTCAGGCTTGGCTTGATATGAACTTAATAACACAAGTTCCTAGCTGTTACTCTGTTTTAAGCCCACTAGGAGGCATTTTATTATATTGGATATTTTATTTATAAGTAGTCTTTATGTCTTGTTGTCAAATGCAACATAGAGATACACGACTGTGATGCAGCGAAACAGACTTCCTATCATTTCCCCTGTATCACTTGCTTAAGTTGAAAGCTGTCCCAAGACACCTGCAAAGGACATGTTTGACCAGCAGCATATTAAAGCAGAGCTGCTCCATCCTTCAGACCTACTTGGAAAAAGTACGGCATTAGCTTTCTTTCAGATTGAGACATTCTAACTATTATAATATTCTATGTGTAGTTTTGATGAGGAAGCCAGATGTGTTCATTAGTTAATCCTGTGATTATTGGAAACATTATGTACAGAAATGGGGTTAAAAGATAGGGCTAGAAGACATATTAGAAGACAGAGTCACTTTGTGTGAGATGGGCGGCTATATAAATACGATAAATGAATGAATGAATGAATGAATGAATGAATGAATGAATGAATGAATGAATGAATATTTTATCCCAAAAGAAACTTGTGGCATTCCTTGATTTTTCCACATTGTTTCTAAAAATGCTGTCTGGGATGACTTAGTTCCTGCCAAATAATATTCTTTCTCCTGCTTTCAAATATCTGTATCTTTGTCTGAAGTTTGTGAAAATCTCTCTCCTTTAAGTCCACCACAACTGGGTTGCAAAATTCCAGATAACCTCTAGATGGCAGCAAAAAGGTACAGAACACACAATCACTTTGCTTCTATTTATTGGTCATTCAGATTTTTGCAATTGAGGTATGCTAGATCTGCATATCCACATGTTCTTAAAACTCATTTATCACTCTGAATAAATGAGCACCCTGAATTCCATTTTTTTTCTTTCTAAGTACTTGGTTTTTCCCTTTTCCATACAAGGTTGTACATATGCTTCTTAATAGATTAACTGTCCATGGCATGTTAGGTTTCATCTAAGCTTCATAAACGCTACGTTTTATTTAATGCCTTTCTTTCATTACATATACAGTATCTTAAATTTATTCCATAAATGATGCAGAACATCTTGGGAAATAATCCCTGAAGAAGAATCCTTTAATGGATAAATGTCCACAGGTGGCGTGGGAGAATCACTTGGACCTCTGCTTCTTCTGTCATTCCCACCCAGAAATATTTCCTTCCTGGAGTCATTTCTTTAATTACTTTGGGTGGTGTAGGGAGAAAGAGCGCAGCTTCCTTTATTTCATCATGCCCCTGTTAGCTGTGGTTTGAGAAGACTGGAAGGGAAGGATGGTTTGGTTAAAATTAGAGATTAAAATCAGAGATATGGCGGAACATTTACCATCCCTTCATCCTCAGTACCTCCTCAGACACTAACATTTCTCCCTCATTTCTTTGCAAGACTCTCATCGTAGCAATAGAAAGCTGTACCATGAGGTAGTTCAATGTCACTGGAGGGCACATCTCAGAATGAGTGAACTGCAATACTCTTTTATTTGGAAGCCAGCCTTGTCTGGAAGAAAGGTTCAAACTGCAATCCTTTTTGTACCCAAGCGATAGATTTCTTAAGAGACATCTCAGCAATGTTACTGGCCTGCAATCAAATGTGAAACTCCTGTTTAATCCTAAACTGCAACACTGAATAAATGAGCGTGTGTGTGTGTGTGTGTGTTTAACTGTGAGCAAGGAGACCTAGTTTCTAGTTCTCCCTTATCATTTTGGCTTACATTGTACTGGTCTTGGACTGTAATAAAGATATTATACTATAGTCCTCTCTTAGCCATGGAAATCAGCTGGGTGACTTTGGGCCAGTCATTCCCTCTCAGTCCCAGACTGGGTAGTCAAGAAATATCTATTTATCAATCTATCAATATATACATACACATTATTTGTACTAGTCTCATAAATAGCTTATCATACTGAGAATAATTTTCTACCCAAACTCCTGACGATAATAGATCTATCCTCTTTCCATGTAGTTGTTTCAGAAAAAAATCCCCCCAGTTGAAAAAAAAAAGTACAACTAGCCTTAATTCTGAGTACAGAGTAAATTTACTCAGAATACTGGGTACATTTGTGCATCCTTATCCACTAATTATCCACACTGGTTTTGGCTACTTGTCCAAGCTTCTAATGTCTTACTTGCCATCCTATATTTCAATAACCTACCAATGCTCAGAACTTATAGGAACTCCTACCATTTCTTGCCTTGAGAAAACAAGAATCTGATATATACAGGACATCATGTACAACTTAACAAAACTAGTGAACGGGAGGCCATCACCTCTCTAGGTAATTTGTTTTATTGTCAACTTGTGCTTACTCTTAGGATGAGGCAGGGGATTTCAAACACTCAGAATTTCTGTACACTGGCTCAATAGAGAATATGTATTCAGACCAGGATTTGGGACTGAGACAGCATTGATTGCACTCTTGGATGACCTCTGGCAGGAGTGGGATGGGGGTAGAGCATCCATCCTTGCTCTTCTTGACCTCTCAGTGGCTTTCAATACCATCAATCATGGTATCCTTCTGGACTGACTTGGGAGTTGGTGGTGGGTGGCACTGTGATGTGCTGGTTCTTCTCTGTCCTCCAGGGTTGGTTCCAGTCAATGTTGATGGTGGTGGTAGAGATCCAGCCCATGGCCTCTACTTTGTGGGGTGCCTCAGGGCTCATTTCTGTCACCTCTCCTGTTTAACATCTACATGAGACCGCTGGGTGAGGTGATCCATCAGTTTGAGGTGAAGTATCATCAATATGCTGATGATACCCAGCTTTATATCTCCACCCCGTGGATGTCCTGTCCCAGTGCCTGGAGGCTGTAGGGGTTTGGATGGGGCGCAATGGGCTTCAACTCAACCCAAGCAAGACTAAGTGGCTCTGGGTATTTGGATCTTCTAGAGACAAAGCTTTTCCATCTTTGGTTCTGGATGGGGTAACACTGCCTCAGACAGACCCGGAATGTAATCTGGGGGTCTTCCTGGACTCATGGCTCTTGCTCAAAGAGCAGGTGGCAGCCATGGCTAGGAGGGCCTTTGCACACTTCCTGGTGGTGCACCAGTTGCGTCCATTCCTGGATTGGGAGGCTCTGCTTACAGTCACCCATGTCCTCGTAACCTCCGCTTGGACTACTGCAACACACTCTGCATGGGGCTGCACTTGAAGAGCATTCAGAAGCTTCAACTGGTACAGAATGTGGCTACATACACAATAAATGGTGTTGGATATGCGACACATATAACACCACTACTGCATGAGCTGCATTGGTTGCCAGTGTGTTTCCGGGTGTAATTCAAGATGCTGGTTGTCACCTTTAAAGCCCTGCATGGCTTGGGACTGGGTTACCTGAGGGACTGTCTTTTCCCAATAGTTTCTACCTGTCCAATTCAGTCCAGCAGGTTGGGCACATTGCGGGTCCCATCAGCCAAGGGATGTTGGCTGGCAGGGACCAGGAGATGTGCCTTCTCTGCTGTAGCCCCTGCCCTTTGGAACATCCTCCCTTCAGAGATTAGGATGGCCCTGACCCTGTTGGCCTTTTGTAAGGCTCTAAAGACCTGGCTATGTGCCCGGGCCTGGGGCCCCAAATGTGTTAAGGGCCCTGTCTCTTGGCTATATTGATAATTATTATATTTTTCTCAGCTGCTATATATATTTATTTTTGTATTGTTTTTAATTGTTTTTATTGTTTTAGAATTGTTTGCCGCGCATAGTCACTTGGTTGAGACGGGCAGCTATAGAAATTAAATAAATAAACCTTTCAGGTATTTGAAGAGTGCTATAGTGTCTTTCCTCAATCTTATAAAGGCTAAACATTCACAATTACTTCAGTCTCCTTCATAGGACTTAGTTTCTACTTCCTGATAATCCCACTGCCTTTTCTGAATTTGTTGTGATTTATCAAAATGAGGTGTCCAGAACTATACATAATGCTCATTGTGGATTCTGGTCAATGCAAAATACAGTAAATTATTACTGCCTATGATCTGCAAACTGTACTTCTGCTAAGGCAGCCTAAAACTGCATTTGCATTCTTTGTTGATTCATATTCAGTTTGCAAACAATTTTTCTTCTAACATTTTTTTTCAAAAGTGGTGTTACCAAGCTAGGCATCCTGCATCTTGAACTAGTGCATTTGATTTCTGTTTCCTGAAAAAAGTGCATTTACCTCTGTTATATTTCATGCAGTTATTTGCATTATCTGCAGATGTGGTCAATCTTACTTTTATCTCTTCACTCAAATTATTAAGAAAAATATTGAAAAGTTGAGGGCTCAGGACTGAACCTTATGGCACTCATTTAATATTTCACTTCAGTTTGATGAGGAACCATTGATGAGCACTCTTTCAGTATGATTTTGGGAGTAAGCTATGTAGTTGGTTCCACATAACTTACGGGGAGGGGAAGAAAAAAAAACAAAATGGTGGTCAGGGCAAAGCAATCAAAGCTCCTCCCCCTTTGTATATTTGTCAACATTGTACATGCGTACAAGGGAGTGGAGCTTCAACTGTGCTGCCATGACCACCATCCTGACTTTTTTTTTCATCCCTTCCCCCAGACGTTGTTGTACGTAGCTACTTAACTGTCATGCCATCCAGCATACGCTTTACTAGTTTGTTAATAAGGTTGCCATGGAGTAGTTTGTCAACTGCTTTCATGTGTCAGAACACATTACCACCTATACTATTCCCATAACCTTCTGAGGAAATAAGGGATAACGTTTGTCTGACTAACATTTGGATTAGTCTTAAAAAAAAAACAAAAAACAAAGAAAAAAAATACTTCAATAACAATTTCCAGGCCTTTTTCTTCATTTCCCCTTTTTTATTTTTGTGCCTATAAATGTTCAAGGCTGTTATATGTCTATGTATTTTTATTTCATTGATTAGTTTAGAATAAAATAAGAAAAAATGAGATATATTCTTGACAAATCCATGCTAATTTCTGGGAATTACCACATAGTTTTCAAGTTGCTTACAGATCAATTTTTTCCTAATCTATTCTAGAATCTTCCCAATTCTGATGCCAGAGTGACTGGACGATAGTTTCTCACCCTCCTTTTCCCCGTTCTGAAGATAAGAACAATGTTTCAGTTTACTGCACTTTGCCTATTTTCTAGGGATTCTCAGAGATAATACAGAATGTTTTAGCTTGATCATCAAGAAGTTCCTTTAGTAAACCTATTCTATTCATCTTGTTCTGGAGTTTTAAACTCAGTCTCATAAACAGATATTCCCTGACTTTACCTTTAGGTTTTATTTAATCATGTGCCTGGAATTCTAAGCAGGCATGTCCCACTGTAGGATTCAAGCACTATTCAGAAGATGTCTGTGATAACTGTTGTTTCTCATATATATCTCAGACAACACAGAGACGTTGGATGTGCCACCTCTGCTCTGCTGATGCCACAGTCCCATCCCATTTTCCTACAACTGTTTGGGTCTCCGATTCCTAAAACCCCATCCTAGCCTTTTGATCATACCTCTTCCGACCCAGGTAATGTCAGAGATGACATGCCATAGTTCAGCTAGTAAGATCTGAAGGGTCAGCTCTTTTTGATCATGATGAAAGAAACAGAACGTAGAATTCTGTGGAGGCTTTTTATAGAAGGTGGACAACAGCATGCAATGTCCTCTTCTCTTTTTTGCAGATAGATTCCCAACTCAAGATGCTGCATTCCAATACACCCCTTAGCATTAACTAAAACTTCCACTGGGCTGGGCTTGGGATTTGAGGCAACAGCTCAGCAGGAATTGCATGTTAATGCCAGTCTGCAGCAGGTGAAGGAATGAAACTGTTTAGACTCCTGTAATAAGGAAAGGCCCTTAAAATAACAATTGAATTGGGCTTAATTAATTTCACTTAATTCTCTAATTTTGCCTTTAGCAAAATTAGTCTATCAGTACTCCCAAGAAAGGGGTGGGAAATTGCTGTAGCTAACTAGCTGCACTAGAAATGTCCTGGTGAAAATCTTTCTAATGTGAAATGGAGACAGCATAGAAGTAGAAAAAAAGCCTCAAATTCCTGTGCTGTATTTTAATTCTAGTATCGTCCTTCTTTTTTTTTTTAAGTGCTGTTCATTATATCATACTGCTTCCGTGATCCCTAGTTCCAAATATGTGTAAAAATACAATTTGTAAAGTCACAGACTTCTTTATTCTTTAAGAAGAGTTGTGGGGGATGTGACACTTTCTAGCTCAGAGCCATGAGCTAGAGAGAGATGGCTTCCGCACAAGATCACATACTCCCTGTTATGTGTCTTATTCATGTATTGAAATCTGTATTCCTTTGATGTATGAACGGGCTGCAAGATTTCATTTGGATCTGGATTGTTATCTGAGAAAACATCCAGTTTGACTCAGTCTGAAACTGAGGCTTGTGGCTTTGGAAACATTAAGCTTTATCTTCTCATTTACTATCATGGGAAATCTGGGAACAGAAGCATTTTGCTCTTATCATGGGAAATCTGAGAATAGAAGTCTTTTTTTTTTTAACTACTTAAAATAAGTGGATAACATTTACAAACCCAGAAGACTTTTCTGAGGAGGTGCAACTTTCAAATTTCAAAAAAATAATATAGAGGTTTGATTCCAGGCTCCTTTACATTTTTATTTTAAAAAGGGAAAATACTTAAATGGTGATTGAATTACATTTACAGTTATAGTTGTTGCCTCTGTCTGGTTAAAGCTTGCTAAATATAATGCATATATAGAGATTTTTTTGTGCAACAAGAAATTTTAAATTTTGCATAAAACAAGTTCTAATTCCCTGTATTGTTGGGCAATTTCTATGAAACCACAAATATTGTAATCATGCTCTTTGGGGGAAAAAATCCTGCCAAATTACAAAAGGCTAGATTAAGGACACTTTGTGCTACATGCCAAGAAAGCTGATTCTGGACTGGGAAAATTGGGAACTATATGATATCCCAGTGATAGAACACATAAGTTGCATGCTGTGGCTCTTGGGGTCAGTTTTTAGTTAGGTCTGAGAAACATCCTTGTCTGAAATTTTTGCTGTTAATCAGTGTTGACAATACTGAATTTGAAGGTATAAAGGCCATTTCCAAGGTTATTTTATGTCCTCTGTATTGTTGGATGAGAAGAAATAAAATGCAAATTTCAAGATGTTCAGTGGCTTGAGAATAAAAAAGAAAATATTCTGGTGAAGACTAGGGAGTTGGAATTTGAATAAGAAGAATATTATGGAGAAATAAATATGGAAAGAATACAATGAATGAAAGACAATCCTTCAAAGAGAGATTGTCTTTGAATAAAGAGCCCATGGAATGGATGTTCTGATCAACCAAGTGCTAGAACCCAAGCCTCTCATTCAAAGGCATCTGTAAACAACCTACAATGTCACAAAAACTATGAATCCATGCAGTGATTCCACCATGCAAATACCAGAATTAGGCATATGGATCCCAATATCTGATACAAGTACTGTATGTACATCACAACATTTCTGTGGTTACACTGTCCCATTTGTCCTTCCTTGCAGATGGCCATGCCTTGATTCCACTATTTAGCCTGGTGGCAAGTCATTAATTTTCTTTACATCACTACTACTTTAAGATTTCTTGTTTAAACATCTCTGGATAGAATTCAGACAGAACTTCACAAATAATCCTGAAACGTAAGTTTAATAGCTCAGGTCCAGGACCAAGTTGGAGAACTGCACATTTCCTTCACTTGACAAGGTTATCTGGTTGTTAGCTTAGGGAGTTGTGTTTCAGAAAATTGTTAAAATGTGGACACCAAGACTTTTATATAATCTGTCTTAGCAGTGGGTAATATCCAGAACTTAGATTTAAGGACTTCAGACTTAAAATAGATTTGAACTGAAAACAAAATCCTACTGCAACTGAAATGAACAAATGTATTATGGTGTAAGCTTTTAAAGACCAAAGAGCCCTCTTTATGAAATTAATGGTGATAGTTGTTTGGCTTGTGTATATATACACACATACACATGAACAGGTTTTTATAAGAGCTGCAGACTACAAACTTTTCAGGGAATTTTCTATCCTTTCTGCTTTCTTTTTGTTTGCTCCCATTTTGAACTGGCTATTTACCATCACCATCTTTTTAATAATTATTTGTTATATGCTGCTTTAAACAAAATAACATAAGCAAAGCAACAAAGTCTATTAGATTTTAAATCAGGAAATAGTCATCTTGAAACAACCTTGAGTTACTCCCCAAGCTGCCATATACAGACTGTACGGCATTAATAAATAGAAGCCAAATGACCAAATAAAAGTTGTTGTTTCACTACCTTGGTTGTAAAGATTTCTGCTATAATGAAGTTGAGCAATTACCATTAAATTAAGAACAGGTGCACAATGACATGAGGAAAGAAAAGAGCTAGAAAACTAAGAAGTTGTTGGATTCCTGAACTTGCAGGGCAACGTATCTTCTGAATGCCAGATTGGGGAAGGTTGCCTTATTTTTAATACGGGAAAAATATTTCTTTTCCATATCTAAATAGGAATGTTTAAGTTCATTACTGTATGTGAACTTCAGTGCGTCTTTCTTTTCTTTTGTAATACTGTCTTCTGACCAGGAGAGTGCACTTTTGAAAAGCCAATGACGCATGACTTCATTTCTAAGAGTTTATTTGCTTGAATGAATGCATTATTCATTGTCCACTAGTGGCCTGTATTTCACACCTCTTGGGGAAAAAAATAGATAGACCTTTGGCTTGAGGTTTAGCCTGATTTACCATTGAAATCCTACAATATTTTTGACATGGATATTGTAGAACTAGAGAAGATATAGAAAATGGAATCAAAACGATCAATAGTCTAGTCTGATCATTTTCCTGTCAGAAAAAAAGTAAAGGAAACATGTAGAGTTTTAGATATGATTGTTTTATTTTAAATGGGCCTTAACAGGGTCTTCAATTAATGTCAACTGATATAAGTAGACTTTTCAAACTAAGTTCATATACTTTACTAAGAAAAGGAAATTACAACTTATTCACATAGTGCTCCGGAACTCATTGATACAAGATGTTGGGCTGCTTTGAAAAGCAATTAGGCAACATGGAGGCTAAAGAAATCCTTTGTAGCTAGTCATGATAAATGCCCATTTAGCACAGAGTTGGAGATACTATGCCTTTTCTTACCACCTGCTGAGGAACTGGCTGCACTAATGTCACACATGTGGACCTTGATGGGGTGGAAACTTTCATCTAGCCTTATGCTGCCACTTAAGTATGTAAAGGATTGCCTGATGATAGATCTGGCCCTATAGACTGAGTAGAACCAGTTCTAGGCAGGTGTAATGGTATGTGAGAAAGACCTTGAGAGATGGGGCGGAGAGACGCTGCCTAGGGAACATCAGATAAGAGAGGCATAGCCCACACCTGCATAATGAGAATAGCAAGAGGCTCAGAATGGGCCCTCCCTAGCTTCTCAGGCTGTGCAGAAGAAAGGGAAGGAGATTTGTACTTTCACACTTGCAAGATTCTGTTAATGTAGCTGTACAATAAAGTAGAATTAGCTCATCTGGCCGTGTTTCCTGTCTGGTCTACCTGGGAGGGCTGACAGCAGGATACTAGAAGTAATATTGGCAGCTATAGATGTTGCAGGGTGGGAAACTTTAATATTCAAAGAAAAGCATATTTGGTATTTTGTTCTGATCAGGGAGGTGATCCAGTTTCCCCATTGCCATGGGTGGATCCCCAGGGCTGGCTAGGGAATTCTGGGAGTTGAAGTCCACACATCTTAAAGATGCCAAGCTTGAAAAACGCTGCCTTAGATGGTACCTGGATTACAGAGCTTGCTAGGGTGGCCGACACAATTGTTCCTAAGTGCCTTCTTATATGTGGAGCATATGCTGGTCACCGCCAGGCTTCACTATAGTAAATATTGTACATGGAATTGCCTTTGTATCTAGACTGGTCTTGGGAGGAACTTGAAGAGACTATATTATGGTTCTGCTTAAAGCTGGCTGCCAGTTATTTCTGGAGGAAAAACAAAGTGGCAGTCATTTAAAGCCTTACACAACTAATACCCAGGATATTTTATCTCCACACTTATTGAGGTCATCTGAGGAAGTTCGCTTACACTTGCCACAAGCATGTTTGACGACTGCTCAGAGCCAAGCTTTCTCTGCTGCCATTCCAACTTTCTGGACCACACTCCCTTTGAAATTGAGGGGCCAAAAATCTTTAACAGCTCTTTAAAAGGCTTTTAAAACACATCTTTTTATACACATTTTTAAGAGTGAACTTCAAGGATCTAATGAATACTACAATCATATTTTTAAATATTAAATTCTGTTCAGCTCCCACAATGCCTCTGCAGTTATCTGTGTTCTAAAACTGGAAAAGTAGCTTTTTGATTTTACCAGCAGAGGGCAATCGTGCATCATATTTCAAAAATGCAACTGCTCAGGGCAGAAACGATACAGGTATTGCACAGAAAAGAACCAAACACAAGCAGTAGTTACATTTCATTGCTGTTTATTTAAGATATACGTGAATGTCAGTTAGAGTAACAGGAGGCTCCTTGCATCACAGAAAATTAATTGTAATTCAGTAATGCCATAGGGCATTAATATTATCAAGCATCTGTACTTATAAATACATTCATTTAAAACAAAGTGCATGAGTTGCTAAAAAGTTTTTACTATGTGAAAATGATTTTCTATGGCTTGCCTTAGTTTACCATCTCACCATTTGGGATGCTGAAGTGGAATTTACCAGGCTGTGGGCATTCTTTGAGCTTCATCATGGTGTATGGACTTCAATTAGAAGGATAACTTTTCTTTTAAAGATGTTCATTGGCAATTCATTGTTGCAGGGATTATTTTTAAACAGGGAAGAACTAAAAATGAGCTACTTCTCACTTTCACCCTGAAATTATCTATTTTACCTCCTCAAGACTTTCTGCTAATTATCTGCTTTAAGACTATGGTTGGGCCTATTTTTATCCTTTCCTTCATTCAGTGACTTCATATTGTTCCTCTTTCAATCTCCACAAAACTCCTGTAAAGCAGTATTGAATGATTTAAATAAAACATTTTAATTATTTTTTTAAATGTATCCTGCCTTATTTTTTTAAAAATGGAAACTTAGCAATGAATGTAAGTAAGAACATTAAATTACATAGCACCAATCTACATACCTAACAAACTCATTTAAAAGTCATATTTAATATAATAAACCAACAAATAGTAACTATTTCTGATTACATAGGCTTTTAAAACAACTATAAGACAAGCAAAATGTTTCATATTTAAGCCACATTTTTACTAGCTGTCAAGAGAAGTTGTGGCTTGAGACCTGACCAATTTTTAGAGACAAGGTATCTCCCTGGAGTGGTATCTTTGACAAAGACACACAAATATGTCCTACCCATAATACTCCCCAATTGTTCTTGGAGATTCATCTCACAAACTGCCTGAAAGAATGACTGGTTTGATTGGTCCACCAAAACTTTTGAAACCCATCCCAAAATGGGCCCTGTCCCTGCCCACTTTTGGAACAACCCCTTCAACATTCTTCACAGTCTGTAGTGACCCTTCAGCCAACAGACGTTGCAGGTCCCTACATTAAGACTTTATTGCTTTCAGACAGGTACTGCCCACCTGTCTGCTTGGGTACATACCCAAAGCAAGACTGAATTATGCAAAGCATTCTGGGTTATCCCCATGTGGTTGACCCTGCAGCCAGCAATCCATCTGGAAGAGTCCTGACATTTTCCAGATGGTGGAAGTATCAAATTAGGAGGATTTGGAGGGATCAAATGAGAGAAGGGCATCAGATTGTGGAAGGGCAATTTACTTGCTTATTGAACTAACATTTAATAAAGCTTTTAGAACTTTGAAGTGACTTATGTTCTGGTGTGTCTGTCTCCAGTGTTTAATGAGGTTTTTCTCCTGACACATATAAACAAAATATTAGGGAATGTCCCCTGGAAAAGGTAATGAGACTGTTGTAACATCTTATCCCTCCCTTCTTGAAGATGTCTCTGAATAAAATGCATCTCCAAACATGTGAGTTAAATAAAGGCATCAACTCTTGCATTGATTCACATCTGAGACACCTTCCTGTCTGGTATTAAATGGCAACTCTTCATAGGAATCATCTTGTTAGGCCATCTTCAGGTTATTGATGGAATCATTTACATTTTCTCCACGCTCTGTAGAAGTCCTCCGACTGTGAGATGCTTTGCTTTATCTTCATGAATGCTGGTAGGAGCATATTTACCCTCTTAGTTCTTGGCATCCAGAAACCCCCTCCCACCAGTACCCCCTTCAAACTGATTGAGTGAGCTATTTTTAGGATACAGATGAGTCAGTTTTTATTTTATATTTTTAAATAATTGATTCTTAAACTTCTCTCTGATTATTTTTTCAAAATTACAGTTAGATTTTAGGAGTTAATTTGGCTCCTTTGCGTAGCTTAAAGTGGGATTTATTTGTGTGCTGGATTACTTAGCATACAGGTTAACCTGATTTTCTGAGAAATTAAAGGAAACTCTGAAAATGGAGACTTTTCTCCTTTCAGACATGCCACAAACATGAATAGTATGGGCTGAACAGTGATAGGCAATCTGCAGCCCTTGTGTGCCCCAGACACCATTTTGTAGCTCCTTGTACACTCCGAAGTCAAGCCACTAAAATTTGGCAGCAAAACTACCCATTTTTAATGACAAAATTTTGTTTTGCCTTTTTTTTTTTTGCTATAAAAAGTGCAAAATAGATGTACTATATCTCCACAAGAAGATCTAACACATCTATTATTCACTTTAAAAGTCCTCCCACACCTGTCCCAGCAAACAGCTTTTTCAGTACTGTCTATTTGGATGTGGTGGAGACTCAAAAACCTCAAAACAGAACCAAAAAAAAATCAGATGCAGTTTTTGGACCACAGATTAATCCTTGGAATACGACTTTTGAACCGCATGGATGATGGGAGACCTACCTACCTTTGGGAATCTACAGCTTATGGATTTGTTTGTATCTGATCCTCCAGATAAGCTTTGTGTGCAGTTGGGAATGAACAGGCTACGTATTGCCATCAAAGTTGCTGAATCCAATTGTTTCCCAAGCAATTAAGTTCACCACCCCTGAATTAAAAATAGATTTATTGCTCTAGAGAAGACTCTGACCTTGACGGTTGCAACCCAAATGCTTTGCTCTAAGGGCTTGTTCACACGAGAATTGTTTCAAGGATAACAAGAGGACAGCATCAGGTTTATTTACCTGGTATAGCACAGCTTGTGAGGTTGAAACCAAGGAAAAAGGAAGAAATTATGACACAGATGAAGAAGCCATGTTGTTTCTCCTGGTTCTATGTGCAGAGGAAAGGTACGACTGCTGGTTCAAAGGATGCAGATAGGTGTGCTAAACAGGCCTTTTGCAGCGTTGTAAACAGCACATAACAAAACTAGTTACATGGTCATTCAGAGGTGCATGAGTTCTTATCCTGCTCATCCCATCCCATCCCATCCCATGCTCTTTCATCTGAAGAAAACAGATACCATGTTTTTAGGATTTTTGTTAAAAAAGGAAGTTTACTCACAATCTGTTGTTTTTAAGGCTACTGCAGGCTAATGCACAAAGTATTGCATGTCCGTTCTCCAGTCTTTTATGCTAATATCTAAAACAAATCCCATATTAAAGAGATACTTAAATCTTGGGTGTATGTAGAACGTATTCATACTGTACACTCCATCTCCCCATAAATGCTGAAAATGGAAGCTGAGCTCAGTGCATGACCTGAAGCAGGTGCTTGAGACGTTGTTATTGTCAAGGGAATTCTAGGAAATGACTACCCAATGTATCTAGAAGATTTTCCACAGCCTCCTCCATTATAGGAGATTCCAGGTTACAATTGTCACATTACGTATAAGGCTCTGCTGCTTGACATTTTCTGAACTAGCCATGTATTAGCAGGTAGAAGTGTAAGCAGGTGATAACTCTGCAGAATCCATCTTTTTAACCTTGAAGATGACACAGTTGCACTGATTAGCAATAAAGCCAGGAAAGAAACAGAAGGATTACACCAGATTACACCTGCCACATACTATGGCTTTGGCCACTGACTTACATGGTTATGAAAGTAGCTTGAATTCATACAGAACAATTCTATTGCTGGATAGGTAAATCAAACATCAGAGTAGTAGTCACCTGAATATCAGTTCCCACGTGTCAGGCAGCTGGGCAGGGCTGCTGTATGAGGCTCTATTATGAACCTCTCAGAAGTACCTTGTTAATTAACACAGAAACTCAGATGCTCAACTGGATGAATTTTTGGCCTGATCCAGGAAGACATCTATCATCTTGTTTGGCTTTCCATCATGAAGACAGTCATGTCAAGACAATCTGAAGGATTAAAAGGAATGTATCAACAACCAGCTTTAAAATAAAAGTTATTTTTGAAATGGAGAAGCTGAGACATATAAGAAGAGAGGTAAACAAAAAGAAAATGAAGTACCAGAGGCTGATCCCTGTGCCAGAAATGGTGGTATTTGAAAGGACAGGGCTTTTGTATGTTTTAGAAAGGTATATGACCCACATTAACAACCTAGTGCAGATAAATCTTTATGGTTACTTTTATCGGTGCTGTTCCTGATGATGGTGTTTTTTTTGACCTTTAGAAATGCAAACACATGTAACACTCTGCTGGGTTCAGTAGGTGGCACTCAGTCCTTAGCTGAATGGCCCATGAAAGTCAGGCTTCTTTGAAGATGTCATATGATAGCAAAACCTCCTTCTCAAACTGGGTAAAAGTAGAGGGTTCTGTTCTGCAAAAAGAGATGCCGTGACAAGACCAAAGTTCTGTGTTGGATACAATTTTTTTAGAGATGGAACATAATAAGAAGCTGGAATGAATTGCAAAGATAACAATAATCATATGCATAGATCCAGATCCTGTTACAGACAGAATGATATGCTTATATGGAACAAATCTGTGCACTGTGTTATATAGTATTACAGTATTTCCATTTTACAAGAGTGGAATCCAGGTTAACAAGCAGATTCATTCTGAGTCATCCTGTATGGTAAATGGGTGAAATCAGAATTTGATACTAGGCAGAAGTCCAATAGGAATAATGATTTATTTGGAAAACTTAGGCTTCCACATTGCAAGACCATCAAAGGAAAGAACTGGAATAGTTGTAATTTTTGTTTCAAATTGTATAACTAGTCTATAGCTCAAAGTAGGAAGGCCATCAAGACCAGGATGAGCACATTTTTGTGGCCAGGTGTAATGAGTAGCATGAACCAAGTTTTGCCATGCATTATGGTCTTTTTCTTGGCTTTTAGATCAGGAATGGGCAAACATTTGTTAGCTGAGGCTGAAGAACACAGTGGGCAGGACCATATTATGCATATGAAATGGAACCAATATTTTCAGGTTTTATAAGGCATTGGGGATGGGGGATGGATTTTTGTCTATTTTTAAAGCCATTCTACCTTTTTTTACCCCCTTTCCTACCTCAAAATATCAGGAAACCCCACTACCAATTTTTAGCAATTATTTTCAATGGGTGGCTGCAGAAAAGGGACTGGAAAATGAAAAATGGCCATGGAGCCATAAGTTGCCTTCCCTTATCTAAACAAATTTCAAATCTTCTACTCTCTGGCATCTGGATGTATTACACTACAGTTTCCATCAGTCCTGTCCAATAGGCCTTAAGAGCAAGAAATGGTACACACTGTGGTCCAAGCTATTGGAAAAGCTTCAAGTTAAAAAGGCTATTCCAAGTATACACAAACTACATGAACTGATAATAATTACATATCTACTGGTGCTCCAGAAAGTTATTTTTATATTTTATTTATGCAGTTACTAATGGCAACACTAACTTACTCCAGTGCTCCATGGAAAATTGTGCCATGGATGTAGAGTCATGCCATTAGTAATAAAGAAAAAAGAGACAATACGGTAGAAGGAAAAGGTATTTTTGAAACCATAAACCCTTGTTTCTCACAGTAGACGGGTTACTTACACCACCGTTAGTACTTGTTACACCACTAACAGCCAGTATGCTACAGTACAAGGGTTAGAGTACAACACTAGGACTGATGACACCTTGAGCCTGGTCCCCCTTCAGCTCATGGGTGACTCTGGGCCACTGAAACCTACTTCTCAGCGTAACGTATCTCAAATAATTTCTGTCACGATAAAAGTAGGGAGTGAAGAAAGAACATATCTGCAGCTTTGCATGCACACAGGAAAGTCAGGGTATCTGTATTCAAATATAACAAGAATATTCAGTTGGATAATTTCAGGTGTGCTAGCTTACTAAAATAGCAATTGCTACCATGAATGTCTCCGCTGGGGTAAGTGATGAAATGTGTATCATGTCATTATGACATGAATATGATGACTTAGTATTCACATCACATGCTGGGATGTAAGTATGTAAAGGAGGGATTTGCATGATGACATTACTGTGTGTGTGTCCTCATTTCTGTATCTTCATGGCTTGCTGTGAATGCCACAGGTTTCTACTTCTGGATGCAGAAAACCTGTATTCTGTGCAAGAGAAAAATAGCCATTGTTCTATTTTCTTACTCTCAGAGCAATCCTAAGTATATGTATTTAGAAACAAGATTTACTGGTTCCTGTGGAAGTTGTCCTCTTCCAAGTGAATTTAAGTGTGTCTTAATGACTTTGATAGATTTAAGCAATGTTTTTCAAACTTGGCAACTTCAAGATTTGTGGACTTCAACTCCCAGAATTCCCCAGCCAGTGTGTTGGCTGGGGAATTCTGGGAGTTACAGTCCACACATTTTGAAGTTGCTAAAGTTGAGAAACATTGGATTTAAGTCACACACTACACCAGTCTCTGGATCTGCTATTCCTGAACCCATGCAATGGGCTTATTATGTGGGATTCAGAATAGCAGAAGTTGTACTTTCCCCATCTTAAATGCATCAGCATCTCCGTTAGATTTAACCAAAGAAATGAAGCTTGAGATAATCCAGGTGTGTCCTCCATTCTTGTTTCTGCCACTTACGGTGTCCACGGGCACATCCAAGTATACTTCACTTTATGGGCACTTAGTATTTGAAATTATTTGATACCTGGCAATGGTATTTAGTATTCAACAGTTGATAGCTTTGAAGAGTTTTTATATTTAATGCCTGCCAAAATGAAAACAATCAAGAAATGTCAACAACCCTAAGGAAAGGATTTTGTAGTAAAGCCTAATATGAAAAAAAACCAATCCATTTTGAATATGCATTCAGAATCTGAACAGAGAACATTTTGACAAATGTTGAATAAATGTGCATGTGCATCAACTTAATTAAATGAGAGAATAAAGGGTAGATGGCCTTATCTTAGGGATATTGTATATATATGTGTTCATGGGCATCCACGTGGAGGAACAAGGTGGGGACAACTGAATATAGATACAAATTATATCATAGTGCAAATGATACAATATACACACCTGTGATGGATGTCATGATACAATTGATGCAAACTGCATAAGCACATCTTGTGTGTAATACTGTCGTAATGCACATTGTCATGTTGATATCTTCATAGCTTGCAATGGACACACATGCGTGTGCCTGCATATAATATTTGGATTTATGGTCCTTTTGCGTCAGCAATGATGCTATAACACCTTGGCATTCTCAGCAGCCTTGCCTTCAAAAGGTAGGTAGCTTACTATAGTAAGAGAGATATGATGACTTTAAATGCAAAACTCCAATTATTACACAAACTCTTGCTCCCCCAAATTACAGAAAGGAATACCCAACTCATCAGCAATAACAAAGAAATGTGGTCTTTGCCTCTAAATTGCTATTTGGATGCAGAGCAGGCTGAGAGAACAGTTGTTTCTGAATTTTCATTGCTACTTGATGGCTTTTTAATCTGGTAGCTTAGCTAGCAGGGTGGCTTGCAATCCTTCCCAACCTCCCTTCCGAAGGCATTTGCCCAAATCCAGGCAAGCAGAAAGCCAAAACTCCTTCCTCACTTTTGGCTGTAAATCAGACCTCGATGGGCCTGCAGTGTGAGTACCTGGTAAATTGTGGAGAGGACCTGTCACTTACAAATCCATCCTCCTGGACACAGTGCCCTATGAATCACAGCGGCCATAAGGAGGAAGTTATTTGTGAGTTATAAATTAGAGTTCATGCAAGCTGAAGACAGCTGATGGTGTATTACTAGGAACCAGGGAAAGGTTTTTGTGGTTTGTTTTAATTTCCCTTCCCTGTTACTCAGCCAAATATGATAATGCCAAAACCAATCAGATCTTCATTCCTTTAATAGTGTCCATCCTCTCCCTTAGTTCATGTCTTAGGGTAATGTATTTCTTTAAGGACTGAGAAAAAGCCCCCTCTGCATAAATAATGTCAATTTACTGAGTAGCACATTTTATAGCTCCTTGTCTGGGTTAGATAACATCAGGGCTCAAAGAAGTTACTGGCCAGCTCTTAGGGAAACTGAGGCTACTACCCAATGTGGCATTTTAAGGAGAATTTTAAAATCAGCAAAACATTTGTTAGTTTATTAGATTTTTACCCCACTGCAATCTAACAGACTTTCAGCAGCTGAGTGTTAAGTGTTTAATTATATTTTGTGGTACTGGATTGTGTAACAGAATAAGCTTGCTTATAAATCTGAAATATACCTGGGTGGCCCTGGTCTTCCAGGAGTAAAACAATGCACTTTGCACTTGTACATGCTCAGGAGACATATTCTTTTATTACTGCTTTATCTATTGCATGGTCTGTTTTTGAAAATAGATTCTATGCCTTAACCTTGACACTATGGAATCGCGCTGGGGATGAAAGTACGCTGGATAAGTATGCTGGATAAATTAGGAAATTGTTTCCTTGTCCTGGTGTCAGACGAACATTCACCTTGATCTCTCTCTATCCTTTTTCTTTTTTGGAAAGGAAGCAAAACCAATCTGGGCAGTCTTGCATTTTTTTTACTCAGGTAAAGGAAGGAGAATATACTTGGTGATGACAATATAAATCTTATTCAATACCACCCCCCCCCAGATTAAAAAATAAACCCGCTGCAACAGCACACATGTCACCCCATTTATTAAGCCATTTCTTGTATTTGGCAGGTGTCCCTGGCATGAAAGCCATGTTTGCTCCTGCTCTCTGCTTGTGTCAGGCTACAAGCTGGAAGCGGATGGCTGCATATGGAATCCTGGCTCAGGACAGAAGATAAGCCGGGGAGGGGGGCACTTTCCAGAGGTAGGATCATAGAACAGCAAAGAACACTGAAGACAGATCCACCCATGTGTGCAAGATTTACACAAGCAAAATATTATATCCATTGGTTAGTCAGCATCTTGCTTAGCTCAGCCCAGCCATTGGCCTCGACTATCTTTTTCCTTTCTTTTTGAGAGGATGCTTGAAACAAGACCATTAAACTTTCACTAGCGTAGCCCTGAATATTGTCGGGGGCAAAAGTTGTTGTGGATACCCAGAGGCTTCACAAACATTTGTTAGGAGTGGGGAGATGCTGCAGATGTTAGAGGAGGATCTCAAGGTATGCAATCAAATCTTAATTTGGGGAGGGGGTATAGACTTCACCTCTAGAACCAACATCCTCCTCCAGATAAGCAGAGAGGCCATATGTAATAGATAAATAAATAAATAAAATAACTGTTCCGGAACGCTCAAAGGAAAGTTCCAAACAGAGGTTTTTCTCTTCTGTTTGCCAAGAGGAAATCATAACCAACAGTTGAGGTATATACAAGAAACAGTAGGAGAAGAGAATGCCTGACATAAAATGCCCATCGTCTCCAGACTTCATGGGAAAAAAAAAAAAAACCAGCCTGTTGGGAGGAAAAATTCTGTTGTTAACCAAAATTCACCCAACATAACATTTCATCTTCCTGCTGCCCATCAGTGTCCTGTTTGTCACTTTCTTGCCAATATAACGTATGAGGTTTCTGATCTAACATGACATTATTGATGTGGGCTCTACTTTTTCCTGCTGATGTTTATATGTTTGTGCATTGAAAAATAAAATGCACCATTGAGAATGCAAGGCAACCTTGGGGTAACCTTGCAAGTGTACAAAAACTGTAAGAAAAAACCCTCTAAATATGTGTGGGGAAGAATGTTCCTGAAACAATCCGGCAATAATGGCATGGCATTGAATGTTGATTGACTATGACAGATAAAAATAGAGATCTGTCAACACACTGGGAGACTCAAGGCAATTTAATGGTTAAGGGCCTAGACAACGGCCAGGGAGGCCCAGATTCAAGCAGCAGTGGCTGCGGGGTGGGTACAAAAAAGTCAAGATGGCAGTCACAACCATGTGATCAAAGCCTCCCTTTTTTTTGTATGTGCATTCAGTACCCTGCAGTTGCCCCTGGGTTCAAGTCCATCCTCAGCCATGGAATTCAATGGATGACTTTGGGTCAGTCACTATCTCTCAGCTCAATTTACCTCACAGGATTGCTGTTGTGGGGATAAAAGGAAGCTAGGTCCCTACAGTAAGGCACTGTGAACTCCTGGAGAAAAAGATATAAATCTAATTAATAAATAAAATGTAATACATTTCCCTAATATGAGAAGAGAGGGAAAAGCAGCTTTTGTCTAAACCAGATCTAGAGCTGCATTCCTGTTCTGATTCTCCTCATGTCCCCTAAAAGCTCCCAGTTTGCCTAAGACATTATTCATCAGAGAATAAAGGCCAAAGAAGTATTAAGAGAAGTTTGTGCATTGAAGAGCCTGCCATCAGAATCCTACTGTCTCATCCAAGAGATGAGAAAAGAAGTTATCTCAAGGTAGTTCTGGGAGTGTCATCCTGGACTTGGTTGCTAAAAGGCCCTGTAACAATCATCTAGGTGACTGTACCTCTCAACTTACTGCTTCTACCGGAGTCTACCAAAAATAATACGAAAGGGAGATTTCCACTCCAGCTTGAGTTATTTGCCTCACTTTATTACTGGATGGTGAAATTATATTTTTTTCATGAACATGTACCAAAGAAGACAAACAAAAACAAATTGCATAATGCCTTCTCCTGTCAATCCTGGCTTCTCGAATGTGATCTTAGTACTGTGAAATGACTGCCTGTGTCCCTGTCAGACCAATCTCTTGCTTCATTCATCACTTCCAAACACTTTTGGAGGAGAGCTTCATATTCATCTTCAAGGCAAAGTGACTATATACAAAAGATAAAAAATTATCCTTTTGGAAGTATGTTTTATATGCTTTTGATTTATGGGAACCAATGCTTCAGAAATTGTTCTGGGATTTATGAATAACAGGTACAATTTTATATCACTAATAAATATGTTTCTTTAAAAAAAAACTTGAAGAAAGCAAATTTAAAGAAACTTTAACAGTCAGGTCAAGGGTCTTTTCTCTATCTCTTTATGATGGGTAGCTCTACATATTGTACTTAAGTGTTTAATATTGGGAATAAAGGTAATGTTGGGAGCTGAATATCTGAGGAAACTCTAATTAAATTAGATATGACCTAATTTTGTCTAGTAACAAATCAATCAATAGTCTTGCATATGCATCACATATGTAGGATGTGGTTTCAAAATATTTTATTCACCATGCTCTCAGTATACTTATCAGAACTATATATGACTTTCAAATCTCCATCAATGTATCATTTTCTTTTGTCTCATGTATTCCAGGAGAATAACTGAAAACCAGCAGTATCAGGACTATTAATGCAAAAGACATTGATCTCTTGGCAAAAAGCAGTAATAAATTCACTCTGATCTTCAGTGACATTATACATTTATTTGGGGTTTTTTTGTTTTGTTTTGTTTTAGTTTTCTGGCCAAATGTAGTAAACATTACTTTATTTTCAACCTATTAATGCTGCTTGCAATTCCAAATGTTCCTCTGCATGATTCACCCATTCCCTTTCTTGATACACATAGTCTATTATTTTGCATATATTAGACAACAAATTAAAGAAGAAAGTATTTTATTAGATAGAAGAAATCAGCAATATATATGATGATACATGGGTATTAAAATGCATGTACGCAACACTGCGGGGTGGGGAATAGAAGAAAGAAAATAAGTTCTGATCCTTCTCAACAAGACTAGCCATGTTAATTCATTGAATAATTAGTGGGGTTAGGGTTAAGGTTAGTATAGCACCTCTCTGCTCTTCATTAAGCAGTCCAACTTTTTTCAGGCTTTCATGAGCATGAAATAAGACACTGCTACTTTAAGGAGTCCACCTATTAAAGTTAATGCAACTTTTAAAGCAGCAGCATCCTCTTTTCAAGTTCATAGAAAAGCAAAAATCCCAGGCTGCTTTAAAATAAGCATATGCAAGTTCCAAAACTTCTTCCAAATCATTTCTGAAATGTTCACAGCCGTAATATATGTGTATAAGTAAGATAAAAAACCTTGACCAAATTATTTTCTTATATTCTTTCTACCAACAGTCAGTAATAGCCAGTACAATGTTGCAGACCTGATAAAACCATGCATTTCTTTTGTGTAATAAATCCTTGATCTTCAAAGGTGTTTGCAAAGAGCAGGAATATGGTTGACACTATCTAACAACATTCTCTTAATTAAGCAGTTAATTAATTGTTAGACTGTCTTTTATGGTCATATGAGAGGTATTCACAGGCCAAGGATTGTAGATGTATGCATGTGTATGGCAGAATAAACAGAAAGTATGGTACCTGTTGTTGGATAAAATTCAACCAATGTTTTTGGAGACCCTGACCTTGAGAAGTCTGGTCACTTGACCCTGTAGACAGAAGAATCTGGCAGAGAGCAAATCTGAAGTGACTAAGAAAAGGGGGCCACCTTTTGAAATGGAGAAGCCCCAGGGAGAACTGAAGCATGGTTCCCTTTAACTTCTGGCAACTGTCCATACTTCCTTACAAAGGCATTTAACTTTGCACTTAGAGAACCATTGCTTTAAGCTAATTAATTAATGGAGAGTTTAAATGCTACAGCAAGTTTTAACAGGTTATAATTAGGAACTATTTAGCATAGCCATTTATCTTGATCAAATAACAAGAAAAAAAAACTCATTTGTCATCTAGAGTAGCATGTTCAATGCATTCTGAATAGATAAACATGCACATTGTTTACAATGCCATCAGTATGAAAATCATCTCATGGAAGCCTCAGCCAGCTACTCCAGTTGAAATCTAATTTTAAAATCCAATATTTTAACATTTGATGAATAAACTACAATACAATCCATATCATGCTGAAATAAATGTTTAAACTCTTATTGATTTTAATGACTCTAGATAGCAGGTCTGTCTTAATCAAACCAACTAAACAGTCATTAGATTATTGTTTTGAATGATAGGATAGATGGTTGAATCTATCAATTAACATATCTATACAGGCAATAGGGACTTGTTTTTTCCTTTATTAGCCCTCAAATGGTCTTCAGTTTTTCTACCTTAAGATGATAAGTATCTATATGCAGCTTTGATTTTTATTTTATTTTATCCTGTCTGTAAAGACATAACTGAAAGTTATTTTTCTTCATGCAAGAAGAGAAGTAAATTCTTGCAGCCTCTGGTTAACTTTCATTTAACACCTGTTTGTTTTGAATAAATCCATCTCTCGAGATCCACTTGTCCTAAATTTTTAAAAAGCTTGTTTAACCTTCTACTAAACCAATCTCTTTCTTTCCCTCCCTCTCTCAAACACACATGCACACTTAGAGAGACAGAGAGGGAGGGAGGGAGAGAGTGCAAAGAACTGGCCAGTGGAGATCAATACTGTGTGAAAAGTAATTATTGAGGCATAAATTTATCATAACAGTGATCACCAATAAAACATTCTTTTGGCGACATTTTAATTTAAAATCAAATTCAAAAGCTGCAAAAGGAAAAAAAAAAACCCTTAACAAGCAGAAAAATAACTGCAGCCTCTGGAACACTTCATTATATGTTCAAAAAGAGTTCCATCATATTCTTAGGGCTCTCTTCTCGGTTGGACCCAATGCTTCTGATTTATGGAAATGACTTGCAGATCCATAGATGTGCTTGGCAATGACAGCCTTGCATATCACTGGTAATTCCTATAAAGGATGCAGGGAAAAATGATTCATGTCTGGCTGGAGCTGCAGGATCCTGTCTTTTTCAAGGGTCACTACCCCAAGTCTGTTTAGATGTACTGGTTTCCATAGTGATATTTTATTAGTATTAATGACGTTTGGGGCTACAATATATGGGGGGAATGCGAGCTACAGCCTGCTGCACCTGTCACTGTGTTCTACTTTATAAACAGTGAAGGAGGAGTTAAACCACCCAAAGGAAATCCACCTTATTCAATAAGCATTTTTTTTTCTGGGGGAGCAGGGGGGCTGAGCTCCTGTCGTCTGTTCTCCAGTTCCACCGTACACAGAAAGAGAGAGCTGTAAGAGATGACCACACAGTTATGGATATTCATGGGGCCCACACAGCACTTAAAAATGTACAAGTGCTACATCACACAAAAGCATGAAAAGGTAAGGCTTGCACTCACAGGAGTATGTATGTGTGTGTGTGTGTGTGTGTGTGTAGGAACAGAGCAGCCTTTCAATCTGGCATCCCCAAGGATGTGTTGGAATGCAATCCACTGAGGGTTATGAGAGTTATACAAGAAGCAAGATGGTGCAAAGATTGTGGCATAAGGGATACAGTACTCATAGTAAGAGATTGTGTGCATGTGTAAGAGGGACAGACAGACTGACCATAGCTGGGAGGTCAGGGACATTACCTACTTAATATTAGTCAAGTAGCTACTTAACCAGTATCTTAGTAGCTGAATTACTACTTAATTTGTCCACTTAATGACAATTAAGTGGACACATAACTAGTTCAAAATTTTATCTCAAACAATGTTCATCAATGGTTCCTCATCAAATTGGAATGAAGTATTAAGAGTTATGGGGTCTGTATGTTTCAATTTTTTTATTAATGACTTAAGTAAGGAGATGAAGAGTGTACTGATCAGATTTGCAGATGACAAAATTGGGTAGGATAGCTAATACTGTAGCAAACTGAAATAATATTCAAGATGATCTGGATAGGTTAGACAAATTGATTGAAAATAACAGATTTGAATTTAACAAACCCAAATGCAAAGTTAATTAGAAATTAACTTTGCATTTTGGTTTTAGGATTCAGAAATGAAATACACAGATCTAGAATGGAGGATATCTGGCTTGAAATAGCAGCTGACTACCAACGGAATATAAGTCAGTGGTGTGATGTGGCTGCAAAAGAAGCAAATCCCATTTTATGAGATGGGATTATCAATTGAAATACAGTTTCCAAATCATGGGAAATAGTAGGTTTATTTTATTCTGCATTAGTCCGATCCTACTTTGAATACTGGGTCCATTATTTCAAGGAGGATTCCGAGACACTAGTTCAGAGAAGGGCAACATGGATCATAAGGAAGTGCTAGAAGGTTCCATGAAGAGAGATTGAAGAGTCTGGGAAGCTCCACCCTGAGAACAGGAGAGCGAGTGGGATTATGATAGCAATCTTCACATAACTGAAAGGATGCCTCACAGGAGATAGCGAGAGTTTGTGATACAGAATAATAGACTGAGTTACAGGAAACAGATTCTGATTAGCAAGAATTCCTATCTGTAAAAGCAGTTTGACGGTAGAGCCAACTATCCACAAACCTGGTGGGCTCTTCTTCATTGGATCTTTTAAGTAGAAACTAGCTGGCATCTGTCAGAAATGCTTTAATTTGGATTCCTGCTCTGAGCAAGGAGGTTGGAGTTGGTGCCTAAAAGCCCCCTTCCAGTTCTAGGATTCTGCTTGGGCAACCCAATAGTTCTCGTGAAGATCCTACTTCTCTCAGGCACTCCGTGTCAAAAGAAAAAGGAACCCATATCCAAAGTTGCACAAACCTGACCATTTTGTTATAATCCAGGGGCCTACCCTAACCAGATAAGAATGCCATTTCACACTACTTTTTAGAACACTTTAACCAGTCAACTCTTTTTGAATAGATTGAGCTTGTGTGATGGGAGACAGTTGTGTGAGAAGAAAAACATGTGTTACGATGAGCCACTTGAGAAAATCTGCTTGGGCTGAACATACGCCCTACATGTTAGTGGAATTATCTTGCATTCAGCAATCACTGCAGCTGTGGAGATCAGGTTCCAGTGACCCTCCCCTCCCTTCTGTCTTCTCTGCCACAGTGGATAACGTACTTTAAAAAGAAAGGCACTGTGAACTCCACTGAAAACAATTGCACCAAAGGAGCTTAAATCTGAATACTTAGCTTGGATGTTCTATATCATGTTCTTTTGGCAAGCTGCCAGGGGGCTTAGACTCTCATGCTGCCAAAGCTCTTTTTCCATTGCAAAAGTGCTTTCTGGCTGCTGGAGAGCATGATGGGTGGTGGTGGGAGATGCTGCGTAGGGCCGCCTTGAGGGCGCCAAAGCTTAGGGGGCGCCACGCTGCCCCTCCTTCCGAAGCATTCTAAAAATGCAAATCTTTGCATAACCGGGAGGGGGCGCCATCAGTCAATGTGGCCTAGGAGTGCCATAGATACCCTTGAGCCAGCACTGGTGACATGTGTGTGTATGTGCACATGTGAGGGTCTTCAGCTCTCAGTTCTGAAATGGTTTCCCTTCCACATTCTCCATTCTTCTCCACCTGAAAGAAGAATACTCCATTCATCTCTCCATGATAGACTGGAGTCTCAAATGTGAATGATAAGGAATTAAAGACAGTAGCTTTAAATATGTTGAATTCCAGCTTTACTGCAGCACCAAATCCTCATAGATGGTAGATGGCCTCACATGCCCTGTCTGAGACCATCAGTGGGTAGCAGTGATTTGGCTAAGCTTACTGTGCAGGATACTCTCATGTGAATCACCTTCAGTTAATGGGATTTATAACAAAGAAAGTATGCACATTGGATTACAGCCTCACATCCCAATGGAGCCACCTTTGGGTCACTTTTTCATCTTTGTTCTCATGTATTTAGTGACAGATAAGGGTGATCCTAACTACTCTGATGAAATACATCTGACTGCAACCCATTTGAATCTAGAGCCAGGGCTTAATTTATGTATAAACCCATCCTTTCTCTGAAGAACTCTGGATAGTGGGCAAAAGTTCATCTGATTCCTCCATGCCAATTGTCAAGGTTTAGGTTGAGCTGAAACTAACAGCTTGCAGGGGGTCATCCAATGACCTCTGGGGAACTTTGCTTTCCACCAGAGGCCTATACCTCATTCTAAGGCAATGTTATCTATGCTCCCACTTAGTGGGGCTGAAAAGTCCTGGGAAAAGGAGTGTCTGTGGACTCTTGAAAGACCCAGTGACATGCAGAAGGCACTAGTGACCAAAGCTCTTTAAATAACTTCATCAGCATGTTCTGAGTTATTTGCATAGACATCCACTTTCCTTTTTGGAAACTATCCCTGCATTTTCCAGCCCCCCTCCCCTTTTTTTTTGTGCCTTCGGGTCAGTTTTTGACTCCTGCTGACTGCCTGGACTAGTCCCTACAGTTTTCTTGGCAAAGTTTTTTGGAAGCGGTTTGCCATGGCCTCCTTCCTAGGGCTGAGAGAAAGGGACTAGCCCAAAATCACCCAGCTGGCTTTGTGTCTAAGGCAGGACTAGAACTCATGGTCTCCTGATTTCTAGCCTGATGCCTTAACCATTACACCAAATTACAACAAAGTTTTCCAGCCTAGTATATTCCAAACTGAGGAGTCCTTGGAGTTCTCTGAACTTGGTAGTTTTCTTGCAGACGTTTTGTTACCCAGCTAGGTAACATCTTCAGTGCTAGAAGGGAGTTCAACCAAGCTCAGAGAACCCCAAGGACTCCACAGCTCAACCCTGAGCTACATATATTCTCTTCTAATGGTATATTCCAAACTCTCACAACTCCTCTCTCTCCCAGGTAACAGGTCCATTTGGTGATGATGGCTGAGGTGATGGGAATTGGAGTCCTGACTGAAAAGCATCTGGAAAGCACTAGGTTAAAACTATCTATTTGCTCTATATTGTGTGTTATTTAGCAGATGCTGAATTGTCTCTTTAAAAAAAGTGTTTGTGTAACTATCCAGCGCCTGTAAGGGTTGCCTGTCTTAGTGGTGCATGACCAAATCTCATTTCCAGCTCCAAGGAAAATAGAAGACCTTTGGAACAAGACAATGACGTTACCTCCTAATCCTGTTTAATTAGACATCCTGTGGGTGGCTGTTTGCCTCCACCTGATTATAGAAAGGCATTAAAAATTAGGACTTGCCAGACCAAAGTTGTATTTAAAAAAAATTGATTAGTGGGCTTGTTTTTCATTAACATTTTATTTCCCACACACTATTGCTGAATATTGGAGGAAGCCTATTTATCCAGCTGAAATCAAGAGGATTTTTTTTAAAAAAAGGATTGCACCAGAAAGGAATACTGTATATAACTCACTTGCTGATTCGCAGTAACTTAATGTAAATGGTTACAAATTATTTATCTTTAATGGGAGGCAGGTTTTAAATTCAGGTTACAAGGCAGTAAGGTCAACCCTAGAGTTATGCAAATTTTGTCATCCTGGCGACGTATGGGCACTTTGAGTAAGTTTCTAGTCCTCAGAAACGTGAAGCCGGTATTTGCAGACTCAGACCCCACAGCCACCGGCCAGGGCGGGGGTTGCTGCTGGCTTCCCTATAGCTCTGCTTCCTCTTTTCTGCCCACCGTGAGTTTCCTCCATTTGCCTTCCATCCTTTCAATCCTAATTCTATACAATCCCAGTTAAAACACCCACAAAACGAATCCAAAGCATTGCGCGTCCAGCATCCCCTATTTCTTTAGCGAGTATTTTCCTTTCCTCGCCGAGCGAAGAGCAAAGGGCGCAGCACGTCCCGTTCCCCAGAGGCGCTGGGGTTCCAGTCCGGCGAAAGTCCTCTTCCTGGACTGCTCTGATTCAAAGGTCCAGTTGGCCCACCTAAGGGATTCCTCCCGCTAGATTCCCATCCTCTCAAATGTCAACCTGGGAAGGGCCAATAAACAAGCGAAGACCTCCTCCAAGTGACGCTTCTTGTCCCGCCTGGAGGCGTTGATCTCGCTTCCTGCCGGGCATCTCCGGCGCTGAAAAGGGGCCCTCGGCGCGCTGTCAAAGGACGCGGAAATCGCTTGCCAGGTGCGCGCGCCTCTTTCTCTCGGGCGCAGGGGCCGCGCGCGGGGGGAGCTTTCTTCTGCGGAAAGGCGCCTCTGCTCCTTCGCCCGCCACATCCACCCAGAGTATTTAGTTTAATTCTTTAACAACCGCCACATAATTAGAATTTGGATTTCCATTAATTTTCCTTGGGCCTGCCTGCAACCATTTGAAAATCACATTGGTAATTAACGTGATACATCACTAATTTTGCCAAGCGCTCGCTTAGGGTGCCTGCGTGTTTGCTAGTCTTCGCTTTGCTGATTGGAATGGAGGAGGGAGGGAGGCAGGGAGGGAGATACTGGCCCTCTCGGGGCAAAGAAACGCGGCAAGGGGGTGCTGGGTGATCCCCTTTCGGCTAGCTTCTCAGCCCGATCCTATCCAGGCTTACTACAAAGCGGCTGGGGTTCCCTGGGATTCTCTACCACCGGCTTCCTCGGGAGCACGTCGTCCAGTTAGAAGAGGCCTTCTCCCTAGGAAGAGAGCGTGGCACTGCAGCCCCCCCTCTCTCGGACTCCCCCCCCCCATGCCTTGCCTTTCTCTTCTCCTCTTCCTCCCCCTGGCTTTCTCACATCACGTGGTCTTGCCAAGGCAAATAAAACTTTCTTTCCAGTAAATTTAACAATTAAAAATATTTATCGGTAGCAGATTTACGTTTGTTGTGTCTCCAGTCTTGGGGCATATTGGTAGACTATTAAGACTAATTAGCATCCTTTTCTGCATGCAGATTTACTAAGTTGATTGCAATATAACTCATCCCTAAAAGCCCGCTCCCTCCCCTCCACGTTTTGCGCTGCAGCGCTGAAGGCGAAGCCCCCGCGCCTCTTGCCAAAACAGCTCACGTTAGCCGGGCCTTTTGCTAAGTAAACTTTAAAAATGGGAAGCAATAACCATTTGAGTTAGAAGCCTGCGATACACTAAAAAGGAAATATTACCTCGGGATTGGCGGGGCGGGGGAGAGTGGTGGTGGAAGAAAAGAAGATGGGGAAAGAAAGCTTCTTTTTGACTGCATGGAGCAAACGGCGAGTGTATCGCGCAGGGCCTTTTCTTCTCCTGTATTTTTCCAGGTTTAAGGGCTGTTCTTTTCTGGAGATCTCAGTAGAAGCCAAATTAATAAAAGGACGCAGGTGGGTGGGGAATCACGAAGTCAATGACACTCGGGATGAGAGGATGGGTTGGGAAACTTTGCTTCAACCACCAGCTTGTTCTGAAATCTCAGCTATTTCGTTTTGAACTAGAAAGTTTGATTTGTGGACTCAATTGCCTGGAGAATTTTCTTCTGCGAAGTCTCTCTTGACTTTTTTCTTCTTTTTTTCGTTTTATGATTTTTGTGGATAGCGATTAAGATTCCACGTGTCCTACTTTGCATTTAAAATATTTAAGCCCTTGGAAAAACGAAACACAAACCACAGTGCTCAGCGAGCCTCTTTCAGAGTATATGGGAGGCCCGAGCTATTATGCTTGGTTAAAGCATACACTCGCTGGGTTATTATTAACACACTGGGAAGTATATAAGCCTCACAACTTTATTCTCTTTAATGAGCCTGGAAGAGCACACTGCCCTGAAGGGTTTTGTTCATTAAAGATGTAAGCTGTAGGAATATTGTCTCATTAATTATCTGGTTTTAATTACACTGTTACCCTTTGAATCCATAGATATGGGGGGAAATAGTTTACACAGCCCAGACCCTCAAACGCTCATCAGAAAAGGAAGGGGGAATTCTAGGGGGTTCACCCCCTTTTTAAAAAGGTGTGGAGCTACGTAGGGGAGGAAAGGGGGAAGAAACCCTTGACCCTCCAAAATGGGTTAGATTATAATTCCTCCAATGCCCAAGCTGTCTGGGAATTCTGGGAACTGTAGCCCCAGCAGATTCGGAGGGTGTCAGATTTGGGAAAGCCTGGAGAAGACCAATACAGAAGAACGTAATCCTCCACATCCACTCAAAAATAAGCCCCGTGGAATTCAGTAGGAATTATTCCCTCTAGAAGAGGGAATGTTACTCTCCACCGCAAGCCGATCTATAATGTGCAAAAGACCAGTATGAGAGGCCAAGGATGTAAAAGGGGGAGGCAGATTAAAAAATCCTATAAAAAACATAAAGTGGGACCATGGAGGGAGGGAGATAAAATGGCAGAAGACATCCAGTAGAGAAGTTCAACCATTTCTAGCTTTGAGCCCTCTCCTTCCTTTCAGGGCAACAGAGTCGAGATGGCGGCCATGACAGTGTGATCGAAGATCCATCCATGTTTTTACGCCCGCACATAAAAAACAGGCGCAGTTTTGATCGCCCCGTCGTAGCCACCATCTTGACTTTTTGGACCGTAGCCTGGGGGCACGCTTCATTCCTTCGCTTCTTTCCAGCTCTGATCAGTCAGCTCCTGTGCTGGAGGAGCCTTCTGCTTATTACGTCAAGAGGGGCCTGCACTCGTGCCCCGAAGTCCTGCCGTGGCAGCTCCGTTGAAAGCACCTCGACTGACTTGGCGCTGCGCTGCTGAGCGCCCTCGTTCGACACCGCGGGACTGGGGCAAGCAAGCAGCGGCCCCCCGGACTTTCGCTGACGCGCGGAGTTTGCGCTCCATCATCTCTATGGGAGGAGTGAATCCGGTTTGAGAATCCAGTTTGGTGAAAGTACATCTCCACTCATTACTGCATTTCTGCCTAAACGTAGCCCAATAAGAAAGCAGTTATTGCTCTTCTCCGCCTCCACCCTTTTAGCAAAGAGAAGCGCCCTGTATGAATTCCTGCTCGGTTGTATATCAGGAGTCTGGTAGCCCCTTTTCCGACCGGACTCTGTTGTTTTTGTTTTTGTCTTTGTTCGTTTTTGCTACCATAGACTAACACGGCTCTCTTCCTCCCATGTCTGCTCGGTCCCATAGTTCCGGACGTTATAAGCCCCGCTTTCCCCTCACTTGATGGTATTTTTCTATTCACGCGCTCCGCGTTGAGGAACGTAGGCCACACAGACGTCTCTCATACACGACTGCAAAGAAAGAGAGAGCTTTTCAGGAGAATGTCCGGGGCGGGGGCAGCCCCTCTGGCTGAGCTATGATACTTCACACACACACCCGCGCCCCGTCCCCGGGCCCATCGATACACATCCTCGGTAACACTCGGGGGCAAATGCAGGTGTTGCTACAATTCTAACCACCGAGGTAGTTTGTCATTAATTACTCAGCGCTAAATTGTGCTGTTTTCCCTTTAAATCCCAGACATTTTGACAGGGCGCATTAAAGTGCAGCCTGCTCAGGCTGAGAACATCATAAAAACTGGACAGGCAATTTCTGTTTTCACCAAATAGCCAGGCTAACGCGTTCTGCATCTTTGATTTTAATGCACTAAACTGGCAGCTAAGCAGTGAGGGACCCAAACCGGGGAGAGGGAGAGCGAGGGGATGGCTGAGGGGGAGGGTGGAGAAGTTCACCCTAGAAACCAGAGGCTGGCTTAGATCAATACCCTTAAACGCCGCCGCCTCCCGGCGCTCTCCCCACCACCGCTGAAATCCATCGCATCGCACCAACTGAATTATCAACTAGAATTTGATTAATATGCAAATCCGAGGCAAACAGCTCCATATAATTCTTTCAGTGGAGAGTAATTAATCAACAGTTAAAGCAAATTAATACATATATCAATTTTGTCAGGAACATGCTTAGTTCAATAGCCCGTAAAATTGAAGTTTGAAGTATTAAGGGGCTCTACAGAAACGTTATGACTAAAACTTTCAAATTGATCCTATTTAGTAATCAATCAAGCTCTCCCCTCGGGTTAATCTGTCTAATTTTTCATCTCAAATCATACACTTTAGTGGCATGCCATCTAGCAAACAGTCGATAAAAAGTTAACAAAAATGATAACGACTCCTGCACACAGTGAGCTGGGTGCGTGTGTCTGCGCGGGTGTGCACGCCC